>NW_014575333.1:0-184511 GCF_000527765.1 Bipolaris victoriae FI3 | reverse complement strand
GACGGGTGTGAGGGCACCGTGGGTGACGGAGCAGCAGACGGCACCAGCGAAAGCGAATCGCGCATACAGTCCAACGCCGGTGGGCGCGGCTGGGTCGACTTTGGCTCCAATCGCGGCCTTTGCGGCGTCGAGCTTGGAGGAGCCGGTCGAGGTGGGTGGAGGAGAGGTGGCCATTTCGCTGATATGAATAACAGACGCGAAGGGGGTGGAGTGGAGTGGAGAGGTGCGGTGCGGTGGTGTTGAGAATGGACAGATGGAGATCAAGAAACCCTAGTTGTTGGTGAGAAGTTTTGTGCTTGGCACTGGACCCGTTCTTTTCCGACCACAATCCGGATACCCGCCCTTGTCAGTATTCCTCCATTCACGTCACTGCACTCTAGTGCGTGCGCAACCGGAACCCGGGTCTGTTAATCCCGCAGCCGCAGCACTTTCTTTTTATATATTTACTTGCAATTCTCACCGCTCTATCAACACGGAGTCGCCCTTGCTTTAATATCTAGCTACTCAGAAGCATATTGCACCCCACCAATATCATGCTGAATCACATGTCAGCTCTGCGCCCCGCAACTAGCTTGACAATTTTCAAACTTTTGCGCCCATATTTGGCTGGACATGTCAGAATGATTTGGTCACTCGTCACTTTAGTGCAAGTCATGAGAAAATTCTAATCTTGTGATTGTGCGACATCAAGTTGTGCTCTGATAAGCTATGTTGTACGGTTCTTGCGTCACATGTGTGTTCGACGTATATGGCGTATTTCTCTCACTCAAAAGCTGAAAGGTCCAGAACATTTGCCCCATCTCTCGAACAGGTAGAGAGACATGCGAAAGACAAAAGTATAAGCAGATTTTTCCTCCTTCGCCACCATGCAAATGAGAAGCATGAAGCCAGGAATGCCCGACCATATTTGTATTTCTCAAGTCACTGACTCTTACGACCACAAGCCACTGACCGTCTCTACTCCTCTTTCTACTACTGCCTTGACACGTGCTCTTAACGCATTATTCGAACATTCTACATCCAAATCCTCCAGCCACACCTTGGCCACAAAACGATCAAACTTGATCTCAACCCCTGGAACAGGAATGCCTAGGTTGTGCAAACGCTTCAACTCTTGCTTGTCCTCTGTGGACAGTTGGTCATCGGCTGAATAAGATTCGGTGGCGCCATGAGGATCTGTTGCAGATGCAGCATCAGGCACTGGGGCATCTGGAGAGGGTGTATCGGCGTCTGTAGTAGCGGCTGGTGTTCCGTTGGTGGTTGCTGTCGTGGTACTGTTACGAGGAAGGGTAATGGGACGGACAGCTTCCTCGCCGAATTGTGCCTCGAGGAAGAGGAAAAGGCGAGCGAGACGTGTGGAGGGGTCGGGTGTCCGGTGAGGGTGCGGTTTATCCTTGAAGCGGTGAGTGAATTTCGTAGCAGAAATGTCGTCTGAAGCTGGAGGTCCATGGTTGTGCGAGTGTTGCTTTGAGGATTCTTATTGGATATGTTAGTAAATAGTGTGACTGGAAGATATGATAGGGGCGAAACTTACGCCGTACAGCCGCTGGTGAGGACTCGACTGTGAACAGGACGGCGAGGACGGCATCGGCAATTCCATCGTTGATTACATTGCCCTCCCACTCGACCTCTACTCTCCCACCGTTCTTGACGAGCACGCCTACGCAATCCATGACAGTAAATTTGATCTCTGTCCGGTTGACCTCCTCATCTGCTTCTTCCTTGTGCCCATTTTCAGTGCCGTTCATCTTGCCTTCAACAGCTGCATCAGTGAGACGCGTCTCTTTAATGGCACCAAACGTGCCTTCTAGAGCCCACCGTATCAAATCAATGCCTGCCGCTGATAGTGTAATATGTTGACGGCAAAGAATAGTCGTAGTTGTCAATCCAGCATACTCTTTCAAATCCTCTGGTGCCATGAGACTGATCTTGAAATCGTTCTGTATCAACACTCCACTGATGATGTCTACATTTTCCCCCTCTAATCCCTGCTTTACCCCAGCCTGACCAGCTTCACTGCCACCAGGGGTCAGAGAACGAGGCATCGGTGGAGTGATGGAAGCTAGCTTTCCCACAACTTTTGCGATCTTATCGGTTTTGAAGGGGATGCGGAGTTCCTCACAATTGGCGGGGGAGTAGATTTTAGTGGGAATAGTTTTTTGGGCGTTGAAAGAGAGAAGTTTTGATTTCAAGCGGGTCATGTTGCCTTTTTCGCCATGGACGAGAATCTAAAATATGTATTAGTATCCACAATCAACTCTGAATGCTAAGCTTGAAACTTTTAGGAACTTACGACAACTGGCGCGCCGACTTCCTGCACAAACTCCATGTTCTCTTTTCCGTCAACGTGAGCAGCAAAACTGTATTCCTGGACTGTGCACCGTCGGGGTATCATGGTCTGCTCATTCTCCCGTTGACCTGGTCGACGCGCTGTATTGCTTGCTCGTGTCATTATAGCGGGAATTTGATCAGGCTCATGTACAATCTGCTTCGCCATTGTACCTTCGACAGAGTAACCCGTGATGATGACACCGTTCCTCGGATCCGGGGCCCATCGCTCAAGCAGCTCACGTGATGTGCCTGACTGCATCATACCAGGTGAAGCCAGCATGACACAGCCTCCAAGGTCGTCAAAGCGCTCCAGGCTCTTGAGTGATCGAACGAATTTGAAGTCCCAAGCTCCCCGACGGCCTGTATCGCCTGCTGCTTCGGCCTCTGCCATGCGCTCAGCGAAGAGACGCTTGATGTTGTCGTTCATGGCTGAAACATATGTTTGGTAAACCTGCATACACTTTCGCGCCAGACTCGAGTTGTAATAGATGGGTATCTTCTGGACTTCTGGATGTTTGCTCCAGTACTCGTCCAAGATGAGCAAAAGTTCTTGTGCTCGTCCCAGGGCAAAAACTGGGAGCAGGGCTCGGCCACCGCGGTTGAGCACATCTGTAATGGCCTTCATGAGCTGTGCTTCTCGCTCAACACGTGGAGTGTGCATCGAGATACCAAATGTTGACTCAGTAATGAGAACATCAATCTTGACGCCAGGCGGTACAGAAGCAGACACCAAATGTCGGTCATCTTCTCGCGAGTAATCTCCAGTGAAGAGTATCTTCAAACCGGCAATCTCCATGAGGAACATTGCAGCACCAAGCACGTGACCTGCTGGATACGGTGTTATCCGTACACCAGACACGGTATGCGTAGTGTAGAAATCTATGGACTCGATCATGGGGTAGGTATTGAGATGATCGGCCTCAGTGTACATTTGGATCTTGGTCTCAGAGTTGCTCGACATGTTGCCAACACGGACCGAGTCTTGGATGAGCCACTTGTAGATTGCTTTGGTAGGATGTGTCATGAAGACGCGACCCTTGAAGTTTGTTTTGGCAAGGACGTATGGGAGAGAAGCTGCATGGTCGACGTGAAAACTAGCCTAATGTCAGCCTACTGAACGACGGCCAACAAGGACAAGGACAAGCTCGGAGAGTAGACGTAGAGGAGTAGCTAGATACAGGGGCGGAAAGCGGGGATTGGTACATCATTGAAGTCGAACGGGGAGGATGCAAATTATATTCCATTGATACTGATATACAAGTCGCTGAACTGCGAGTGCCCAATGTGCGCTCATGGTCCGACTCCAGTGATGCGCCGAACCCCAAGTCCCATAGCAAGCAAGATGTGCGTATACATACTGTGATATCAAGAGCACGTCTACAGTGCTAAGATCAAAGTCGTCGTAAAAGGGCATGGCGGACAAGCCCTCGTGGGCGGGGTGCATGCCGGCATCGAGCTGCGCCTTGTTAGCAGGGTCGCCTTGGGCTCCAAGTCTGTCTGCGCACCATGACCGTCTTGCCCTTGTACTGGATGATGTGACATGACCGCCCGACCTCGTTACCGCCTCCCAAGCAGAGGAACATGAGCTCGTCGGAGGGATCTATGGGGTCGTCGTCTTCGGGCGCCATTGCAGCTGCCTTTCTCTTTGCAGCCATGGTCGTGGCAGGTAGAGTCGAACAAGCGCGCTTTTTCTTGACGGACACGGGCGAGGCAAGAGGCGGGTACTACGAAAGATGGGGGGGAAGGTGAGTGCCAGAGAACGCGTCGAAGGTGCAACAAAGAGCGCTCTAGCTAAGCTTCATTAGTCAGATGGTCAGTGTCGACGTAGCAATCATGCGCCTCAGTAATGACAGGCGAGGGTGAAGGTAAAGCTGCTGCTACTGCCTGGTGTTGTTGCGCGTTTGGGTGAGAGTGAGGTGATGTTCCGTTGCGGCTGCGCTTTGTCGGGCGCGTCTGCCAAGCCCCAGTTAGTGCGCCTGCCACCGCTGGCGTAACTTCGTAACCTTGCTCCATCAAGACTCCCACAGGTATCGACGCGCCGACCGACACCACCCACCGCGACCGTCTACAGAAATCACGGCTCATCGCCAGCCTTGTCGCCCGCACAATTCGCCATCCCCGGATGACACGCGGATAGACGCTTCTCGCCTGCGCAACTCCCCACAGGGGACGAGCTGCCCACCATGTCCTACAACCAGCAGTATCCTCCGCCCCAGGGCCAGCAGCAGCAGCCGCGCGCATTCTCTCCGCAAAATTACCAGCACTCACCAACGGCCCTTTCCCCGACCATGGGCAGCGGCATTCCTCCCAACAAGCGGCAGCGCCTGTCGCCCAATCCACCATCGCCAGCACCCTACCAGTCGCCCTTCGGCATGCCTGGCGCGCCGGCATATCCCTCGTCACCCTACGCCAACTCCCCCCAGACACCCGGCTATCTATCGCTGCCAACATCACCCGCCGCGATGCAGCCCCCGCCCTTTCACCAGCCGCAGCCCTACCAGCAACCAAATGCGCATTCGCCCGCGCCACAGAGTTCTATGCCGCCGCCAAAGGTTCCGTACAGTAAGGCCACTGACAACTCGGAGCTGGAAAAGGCGAATGCGCGCGATTTGGACGTTAATAATATCAGTGATGTGCTCACCGGATCGGGTATCGACTTGCGCGCCGAGGAGGACAATCTGCTGCAGAACTATCGGAGCTTCACCTCGCAAGGCTCCGCATCTACAGTATCACCACACGGAAGTTTTAACAACTGGAATCAACAAGGCCATGGCGCATACCAAGGGACCGGTCCGCTCAGCCAGGAAATGACCAAGGAGCAGCAACAAGCCGAATTTATCAGGAAGCATGAACAGGCCGCTCGCATCCTGAATGAGTCGGCTCAACACCCCCTGAACGACCCCTTCCTGTCGGCAAGTGTGCTTCGGCACCGCATTGCAAAACGTGGATACGAGCACGGAATCCAGATCAATGTGGATGGCTTGTTCGACAAGATTCCTGACAAGGGCCAGCAAGAGATTACGCGTAGCACGCAGACCGGCGCAAACGGCGAGCAAATCATCGGTCTAGAGGCTGCCAGTCTGCTCAACCAGAATGCTCCGCTTGTGGAGATTCTGACATTAATAACTCTCGCTGCCGAGGAGCGTGTACGGACTCTTGTTGAAGATTCTTTTGCTCTGTGTCAAGGTCGCCAGAATACCTCCGATGGCGTCATTCCCCCTCAGATGGTTGATATCGCCGTTATAGATGAGAATGCCCAAGAAAAGATGGTCCGGCCTGTTAATATCTTGAAGACACCATGGGAAGCACCGGATAGCGCTGTCAGCCCCACAGCGACAGCAAACAAGGGTTGGTTTATTCTTCGAGTATCTAAAACAGCAGCTAACAGACATAGGCCTACCCAATGCGGCACGTTTGCCTACACCACCGAGCGAAGCGCCACCTACCCCCCAGCGGACATTTCAAAATATCAACCGCGTCGCCAATGCGCTCACCAAGCGCGTTCAAGACGACTACAAATGGGAACAAGAACGCCTTCGTAAGCGAGCAAAGCGACAAGCAGGTGTTTCCAGTACATCAGCAGATGCACCAGCGATACCAATACCGCTCCCGGAGCCAGTTACAAAGAAAGCCTTGGCAGCTGCGAAGAAGCAGAGCCAGTCAGATGTCGTTGTATTCGGCAAAGCCAACGAAACAGCCAGTATGGCCCTCGGCGGAAAAAAGAAGAAGTATTCATGGATGACTGGTGGAGGTGGAGGCGGAGGTGGCGGCGGTGGAAGCGCATCTGGCGCCTCAACACCACGACCCGTGGCAGCATCTGGCGGCAGCGGTACGGTAACACCGGCCGCCCAAGCGCCCGAGAAGGCCCTCATCGGCCGCAAACGCAAGTTCGGCGAGGCCATTGAGCAGACAGAGACGGGCGCTGGCATCCAACTTCGCGATCTCATTCACGTGCTCGAGAATGACGGCCGCGAAAAGAAGACACTTACGCTCATCTTGGCGCGCATGAAGAACACGGACAAGGATGTGAAGACGGAGGTTAATAGGAATCTGCCCCCCATCTCCACTAATGTACCTGGACGGGTATGAAGAAATTCAAGAAAGATTATTCTCTCCCGATTTTTTTTCGGGATCTTTTCATTATTCACTTGCATTCATCAGCGATGGCGTTCTCACATCCGGGTTGGGGTGGGAGGTTTAAATCGTGGAAGCTGACAAGGAGCAAAAAAGAAGTGTGCTTGCGTGCACGTGTATGTGCCTTTTTATCTTTCTTCTCTTTTCTCGTTTTGCACTATCCCAAGAGCTGGGATAAAACTTTTTCTTCTCAAATGGATCACGGAAAGGGGTTCATTAAGCTACCTTTTTCTGATCTTTTGGACGGCTGTGTACCCTTTTCAACAATGAAAGAAATGGTATGAATGTCTTGAATTGAATTATTGATATGAGCTTTTGTAATGTGGTGGAGGATCTGTCTTCTTTATCTTCCCAGATTATACGTGTCCATATTTTATTCCTCTAATTCCGGAAACCTAGAGTAGGGGGTTGGCGATGTTTATAGCCAAGAAGTAAATGTCAGAAAGCCCAGCGGGCTACAGTTGAAGTATAACTTGCGAAGACGAACTGAGAAATTAGTGGGAAACTGGAAAACAGGGGTTGGGGGCTAGCGGTTGAGTTGCAATTGTTTAAATCATGCATTGCATGTAATAACTTTTCACGTTTTTTAGCTATAGATGTACGCTATTGTTTACCCTAGACACGTTGCTATCGAGTCTGTCGTATTGGCAGAGTAAGCTCAGTAGTCAGAAATGGATTTCCTTAAAGATCTATTTTCGACCTTTCAGATGCTCAGCAAACCACACGGGCCAATGGTTCCATCCAACGGGTGATAGCGCCTTGGCACTCACCTAGGTTTATGTAGCTGCCTTTACCGGTACATGATAGAATCAACCTCTCAGACACTTCACTTGTCCACTATCTGGGCCACGTCGGTGCCTCCCTCCCTCGCACGACGCGATGTCGGACAATCCCGGTACCCTTATGGTCTAGCCGACGAAGCCCAGCCACGGCATTCATTTCTTCCTCCACAACACCACACACTGATTGCAAAAATACCTCACGACTACAATTACTCTCTTTACTGATCCTTTTTTCGTTATCAAAAACTTCATCATGGGTCAATATGACGAGCTTGGTCAGTCCGAGGCAGAGTTTGTCAAGATTACCAACACCAAGTTCAATCAGATCAATGGCCACACTACCTTGTGGACCGGCACCTTGAAAGAGACTGCCGATGCAGAAATCGCGGGTTTCAAGTCCAGCAGCTACTATGGCGATTACCAGATTGGTCCCGCAGAGCGCTCAGAGTTCCATGAACATGAGCGTCCCATTGCCATCTGTTTCTCTGGTACCGAGTCGGTCACAGACCTCTCAGACTCTTTCACTCTCACTGCACTTGACATCAACCCCGCCATTGCTCTCCTCAATGAGAAAGAGTATGAAAAATACCTGGCCGAGCTTCACAAGCGAAAGCAGAAGTTAGCTACGACAGCTCAGGGCGCAAAGTACTGTGATACATCAGTCTATTCTAATGTCGCTTGAAAGAAAAACCACGATCGAAACTGTCCGCAGAAGCACGCTAATCTTTGAAGGAGAACTAAAGACGTTGGAGACAAATGGGCTTGACCTGGACGCGCTCACTCTGAAGGATGCTGAACATGAGTACAGCTAAGTCAAGATGGCGGAATGGAATGGACACTGCCAATTCGACCGATCATTTTTTGGTCTTTAGCTTTTCTTGGGCGTCTCTTCGTTGCGTTCGAATTTCTGAGGGGCTTTGCGCGGATTTATACGGCCTGGTAACTCAAGGCCATGAAAATTAGTTATATGCTGCTGCACTTGAATACCGTTCATACTGCCTGACTGTGCGCACATGGATAGATAGCACGAGCAACTAACTGTCGCAAACGCATGCAAATGGTCCCGAAAGTGTGTGAGATGGCCCTCGCGAGTATAAACTTCAGCTCGCTCGTGGATGGGAAGAGAGGCATCGTGGAAACAAAAAGGATATAGTCGACCACACATGAGCTAGTCGTTCGTGTTCGTTGGCAAAATCTGGACCATCTCGACGGAACCTTCCACCTTGCAGATTTGCTTCACATGCACCAAAGAAGCATGTAAGTACTTTCTCACTAGCTGCATTGTTCTTGGTTATAGATCGAACGTGTCCTCGCATGTGTTCGCCTCGTCCTCTATCGGTGGTGAATGTCTCGCCGCAAACAACAAACTGGCCAAGTGTCTCCTTGTAACCACAGGTTTGGTATTGGCAAGGTTGATGTAGTGGCGCGAGTGTGTCCAGAAGAACTTGAGCTCATCAGTACTTTCACATTCCATGCATGTCCGCCTCTCTGGTCGGAAACTGGTCCCGTTCAAGTTCTGATTGCAACTGTCGCAACGGTAGCATAGCTCTTAGGACCGTATTGTCCTAGCGGACACTGGTTGTGGCTGGGGCGGACACCGCTCGATGCGCTTGGTGTCCTCGAATATATCCCGAGGTTAAGCTGCGTCCTACCTTTAGTACCTGCTACTAGCTGGGCTGTTAGAGTTCAATGTTCTATATAAATGATGTGAGGCGCGCCTGCAGCGCGCGCTCTTTATCTCCAGCAGCTCCTACGGACAACTGATTTTTCTTTTGACTCGTTTTCTGGCTGGCTGGTTAGGCAGGTGGACATTCCGGTGTTCCTTATTTGATTAGATGCTATCCAAGTAAAGAGATTCCCGATATCTTTGCCCGGATGTTGCATGCATTTGCGGAATGTATACTCCGTCGCCCTCCACAAACATATGCATCCACTCTACCTCTATTTTTGTCATGTCTTCCTAATTATTACAGATTTAGCTGCATATCAAGATCAGCCCTAGAGAGGTTTCGCACATGAAGAGATGCGATGTAATTCGTTCTAAGAAGCCCTGTACTAATTAGCTATGTTAAGATATTAGAGGTCTCTATTAGTAATAAAAGAATTCACTTTCACTTCACTTCACTTCACCTTCTTCTCTTAATAATAATCACACGTCACTAGGAGAAGGCTTAGTGAGGGTTATTTCAGGGTCGCTTCTACCTTTACTTAAAAGTAGCCTTGAAGTTCACATCCTTCTTATATCTTGCTACCACGCTCTCTCTTCTGGCTACTCTCTACCATAGTCTACCTAGCGCCAACGGCAACAGCTTATCGCAACAGCAATTTCCTACATCAAGTCAATACCAAGTCGACACTAACCCAACACCATGCCTGCTACCAAGAACGAGTCGAGTGAGACAGACGTGAGCGGTAAGAAGTGGACTGATGACGAGAAGGTAAGAAGGCTGCACCCATGCACACTAGCGCTAGCTGACAAGTCAATACATAGTTGGCGTACCTCGTTGTCCTGTGCGGGCATGAGGGCGGACTCAAAGCCAAGATCGATGTAAGAAGTGTGGCTAACATCTATGCGCTCACGTACTAACTCGATATTACAGAATGCGCCTAAGCTAGCTGGTCGGAGTGACATCGCTTGCAGGAGAATGATCGAGCGTCTTGAGGAGCAGTTCAAGCAGGAGATTGCTCGTATGAAGAAATCGAAGATTAGCAACGGCCAGACTACGAACAAGCGCAAGAACAAGAACGGCGATGACGAGGAGAATGGTTCTAACGAGGGCACGCCTAAGAAGAACAAGAATAAGAGCAGTGTTGGTGCCAAACTCTTGATTAAGGAGGAAATTCCTGAGGAGGAGATTCCTGAGTAGGTGACTCGGAGCTTGGGCAGGGCCTTGATGGATGAGGGCTTCTTACGCTACTTTGTCTCCTGTAGGGGTCTGATAAGTTGATTGCGATAGCCTCAACGAGAGGTGGGTGTTAATAGTGGGATGCGTCCATGTATGCAGAGACATCTAGCGGTCTTTGTTCTATTGAAAAGTAGCATGCTTGTTGCTTGTTCTGGCGATATGGAGTCGGGACTGCCAGAGGGCGCATGGTGGGATGGATCGATGAAAACAATGGAATAGTTAATGAATGAATGAATCAAGCATAGTGGAAGACGGGTGCAAGAGCGGTGATGCAGGGCGGATGCAGCATTAGGTAATACTGCATATGCTGAGTCATGGCGCAGCGGCGGGCGGCGAGCAGGGGGCGGATGCGCAAACTACGTACTACTTACTAGTAGCATGTCTTGTTGCATGCAGCCAGCGGCCATTCCGTCCTCACCGTCGCCTGCACTCCCTTGTGCGTGTGCTCTCTCCCGGTTTCCTCGTGTGCAATTGGCAGCAGTAGCAGCAGCACTGGCACTGTCTGGCCGCCTGAGTCCTTCGAGCCGTGCGTGCCGTGTGTCGTCTGCGTCCTCGTCGTCCGCCTCAGCGTCAGCCTCTGCAAACTGACCCCAGGCTGGCATGCTGCTTGGCCGAGTCTCTGTCGCCGCCTGCACAAAAACTCTCTGCGCAACCAGACGACCACCACTCGCTCTTTTTCACGCGCGCCCGCTTACCAGGCTGCCCAGTACTACTGTGCTCGCCTGCGCCCGCCGCCTGCTCCACCCACCGCCGCAAATGGACCACAATGGCTCCGTCAAGCGCAAGCAACCCCCAACTTCGCCCGCCACCGACCGCCCCCTCAAGCACATCAAGCCCGAACCCTCTGCACACGTGACAAACGGCCACGACGACACCATGGAAGATGCCCCCAGCGAATACAGCGCCGCCGACGACCTGCCGCCGTCTGCTCACGTTGCCGCTTCCGCCTCCGGACCCGACACGGCTGAGTGGCAGAAGACCATCGAGAACGTGGTTAAAAGCGTCGTCTCGATTCACTTTTGCCAGACATGCTCCTTTGACACAGATCCCGCCGTTAGCTCAGAGGCCACGGGCTTCGTCGTCGATGCCGAACAGGGCTATATCCTCACAAACAGACATGTCGTAGGCGCTGGGCCCTTTATCGGCTACTGCATCTTCGACAACCATGAGGAGTGCGACGTCTACCCCGTCTACCGCGATCCCGTCCACGACTTCGGTATCCTGCGCTTCGACCCCTCAAAGATTCGCTACATGCCCGTCACCGCCCTCAAGCTGCGCCCAGATAATGCAAAGGTCGGTGTTGAGATTCGCGTGGTCGGTAACGACGCTGGCGAGAAGCTGAGCATTCTGTCTGGTGTCATTAGCCGACTGGATCGCAACGCGCCCGAGTACGGCGAGGGCTACTCCGACTTCAACACAAACTACATACAGGCTGCCGCTGCCGCTAGCGGAGGTTCTTCGGGCAGTCCCGTAGTTGACCGCGACGGATATGCCGTTGCGCTGCAGGCGGGCGGACGTGCTGACGGTGCTGCGACCGACTACTTTCTGCCACTGGACCGTCCTCTGCGCGCGCTCGAGCTGATCCGCCAAGGCAAGCACGTCACCAGAGGCACTATCCAGACGCAGTGGATACTCAAGCCCTTCGACGAGTGTCGGCGACTGGGTCTCTCCGCTGAACTTGAAAAGGACATCCGCACTCAGTTCCCCAAAGAAACGGGCATGCTGGTTGCCGAGGTTGTCCTCCCCCAAGGCCCTGCATCGAACAAGGTCGAAGAGGGTGATCTCCTGCTCCGCGTCAACGGAGAGCTACTTACACAGTTTGTCCGTCTCGATGCAATCCTGGATGAACACGTGGGCCAAACCATTTCTGTGACCATTCAGCGTGCAGGAGAGAACATGGACGTTGAGATTGACGTCGGCGATCTCCATGCCATTACTCCCGACAAGTTTGTTTCTGTTGCAGGTGCTTCGTTCCACGACCTCTCGTATCAACAAGCTCGTCTCTACGCCATCTCACTCAAGGGCGCAGGTGTGTACGTGTGTGAGGCAGCTGGCTCATTCAGATTTGCCGATGGCTACACTTCTGGCTGGCTGATTCAAGAAGTTGACAATCAGCCAACACCAGATCTAGACACTTTCATTCAAGTCATGAAGAAGATCCCTGACCGCAAGCGAGTCGTCATGATGTACAAGCACCTGCGCGATCTGCACACTGCAAACACCAGCATTACTGCAATCGATAGGCATTGGCACGCAAAGATTCGGGTAGCAACTCGTAATGATACGACTGGCTTGTGGGACTTTAGCCCACTTGCCGATGCCATACCACCTGTGCCTCCAGTTCCACGTCGTGCCAACTTTGTCAAGATGAGCTCTAGTTATCCAGAGGCTGTAGACATTGTCCGCAGTTTTGTACGCGTGCACGTCTCCATGCCCATCAAGCTTGACGGCTTCCCCAAGTTGAACAAGCAGGGCTATGGTCTTGTGGTTGATGCCGACCAGGGTCTGGTCCTTGTTTCGAGAGCAATCCTGCCCTACGACCTGTGCGATATATCCTTGATCATCGCCGATAGCATTTTTGTTGATGCAAAGGTTGTCTTCATGCACCCGTTACAGAACTATGCCATTGTCAAGTACGATGCCTCGCTAGTCAATGCACCCGTGAAGACTCCCAAGTTCGCGACGGATTTCATCAAGAAGGGTGCTGAGACGATTTTCTTTGGTATCAACCAAAACTTCCGACCTGTTGTGGCTAAGACGGTTGTCACGGATATTACCACTGTTGCTATCCCGGCTAGTGCAATCACGCCGCGGTATCGCGCGACCAATTTTGATGCCATCACTGTAGACACGAACCAGGCTTCGCATAGTGGCTCTGGTGTGCTTATTGCCGAGGATGGCACTGTCCAGGCTCTCTGGCTTTCATACTTGGGTGAACGAACTTCGCATAGTGGCAAGGACGTCGAATACCATCTCGGTCTTGCGACACCCAACCTTCTTCCAGTACTCAACGAGATCCGAAGCGGCAAGACTCCAAAGCTTCGCATCTTGAACGTTGAATTCCAGACAGTCCAGATGAGCCAAGCCCGCGTCATGGGTGTTTCAGAGGAATGGATCGAAAAGACAGAAACAGCCGATCCAGAGCGCCATCAGCTGTTCATGGTCCGAAAGGTCGATTCGGGCCACAGCGACGGTCTTCATGAGGGTGACGTCCTCTTGACGCTCAACGGCAAGCTCGTAACCCGCTCTCCGGATCTTGATGTCATGTACAACAACGAAGTCCTTGACGCAGTCATTGTGCGCAAACGCGAAGAAAAGACCATCAAGGTCTCGACGGTCCCAACCGAGGACCTCGAGACTGACCGTCTGGTCAGCTTCTGTGGCGCCACCTTCCACCGTCCTCACCAAGCCGTGCGTCAGCAAATCAGCAAAATCCACTCAGACGTCTACATTTCCTCGCGGGCCCGTGGCTCACCAGCGTATATGTACGGGGTAAGTTTGCTGCCTTCTCATTCTCCATCTTCTTTTGCTAATCAGTATCAATAGCTCGCACCTACAAACTTCGTCACACACGTCAACAATGTCCCAACACCCAATCTCTCCGCCTTCCTTGTCGAAATTAAGAAAATCAAGGATAACGAGTATTTCCGTATGAAAGTCATGACCTTTGACAACGTCCCCTGGGTTGCTACCATGAAAAAGAACGAGCACTACTTCCCTACCATTGAGCACATCAAAGATCCATCGGAACCCCTGGGCTGGAAAAAGATTATTCACGAGTGTGACGTTGGAGGCGCAAGAGAGGAATTAGGACCGGATGAGCTAGAAGCGGATGCTGCTGAAGATTAGACAGACAGGTGTTTCGGTATAGACAACGCGGGGCTTGAAAGAAATTAATAACCACTGCTATTCATCTTAACGCACAGGAGGAGTCTGGGATCATCATTCCATGTAAATGTGTCTATTTACTGTACAAAAATATCCCAAACTAGACCAAACAACATCTTCTCTATCTCTGCATCTCATGCTCCCCAAACTGACTCTTATCCCCCATCTCCACCCCCCGTCGCTGCATCTCAACCGCATACCGCATAACCTCCGCCTCCCACTCCTCCAGCGCCTCCATCTTCCCTCCCAACAAGCGCTCCACCGCCCCAGCCAGCGCCATAGCATCCAGCGCCGCCTGATTCGTACTCGCCGCCGTATGCGGCCGAAACCCTGCAAGCGCATCACCCAGCAACAGCACTCTTCCTCCCTCCAACACCGCCGCCGGCGCAATCACATCTGTAATCGCCTGCACAAATGGAACCTCCGTTCCACGTACCACCTCCGCAAACTGCGGCGGCAACATCTCTTTGGCCCTCTTCTTCTGACGTTCCCAAACCCCCAGATTGATACCGCCAGGAGGAAGCGTGATATGATGTTTCTTCCCATGTACATCCGTCATCACTTCCTCATGCTCAGTCGAATCTTCAGGAGCATTAACGTACCAGACCCAATTTAACAATCTGCTTCCTGGTTCCGTAGTGCCATGTGCACCGGGAATCGTGTAAGCGAGGATTTGGGTACCAGGGGCATGGAAGAAGGTGAAGGTGTTAGTGAAGAGGGAGTGGGTTGTAGCTGAGAGAGAGGACTCGGGTAGGGTGCCGCGCCAGGCTATGTAGCCGGCGTAGGTTCGTGTGGTGGAGGAGAAGTAGGAAGTGCGGATTTGGGAGCTGGGGCCGTCGGCGGCGAGGACGAGGTCTGCGGGGGTGGTGTGCGATTTGCCGGAGGTGTGGGTGTAGGATATTTGGACGGGGGTGGACAAGTCTGGGGATGAGACGTCTACGCTTGTGACTGTGCAGCCGTATTTGTAGGATGTGCTTCCTTCGCCGGGTTCTGGGGTGGGGACTGCAGCGTAGTCGGTTTTTGTGCCGTCGTAGTTTGTGCGGAGGAGGTGGTAGAGGAGGTCCCAGCTTGTCATGTGTTGGTCTTGGTCGTGGCGGCTGATTATTTTGCCTTGTTTGTCGAGATATTGCCGCTGGTGGCTTGGGACTGTTAGTGGTGTATTGGTCCGGTCATGGGTTTCGAAGAACTTTTGCACTTCTCGGCCGGCTACAACACCTGCGCCTTGGTCTTGGAGAAGGGGCGTTGGGTTGCGCTCGAAGATGCGGATGTTGAGGTCTTTTCTCAGACGCTTCAATGCAACTCCAGCCATGAGACCGCCTAGTGAGCCTCCTACGATGACGATGTTCTTGGGTTTTGCCTGGGTCATAGTTGTGCGTGGAACTGTGTGAAATGCGGAGATGAAATGAGAGATTGTTAGATTTGAGCCGTGAGTTCAGCAGTGCGTAGACTACATTTTAAGCTCAGAGACTACAAAGATCCACACAAGGATAGATTCTTGCATTACAGTCAATGACATGATGTTGTATCCTAGATGGTGTAAGGTTGGAAGTTGTCGGAAGCTCGATAGGGACGTCGCTTATGTTACCATGACGTACACTATATCCACAAGCATCGGAAACACACTAAAATCGTTCTCTGGTCGGTTATGTTCAAGGAAATGATCATTTTAGATTTTTCTAATCGTCTGGATCATGTATATACATGCTGGTTATCTGCGCCTGCGCTCATTGAAATGCCCGAACCGCCCTAGTATCCTAACAATCCGACTATGTACAGCACTGCTTCATCCCAAAGTCCTCCTTTCATTGGCACTGCAACTTCTGGCTTTTGAATATCCTGCAAATTTGGATTTGATGCGGACTTGCGGGCCCCTAAAGTACGGGACATGTACCGGTATACAAAATGAAACAGCAAAGCTACACACAACCAGATGTTGGCGATTCCAATCAGAACAGACGCGACAACTACACCAAACCAGTGGAGCGGCGGTCCTGTTATGAGAAAAGCGCAAATGATTAGACCGTGCGGAAGGTAGATGATGTAGTACAGAGGACGATCGAGGCGAGTCTTGGGAACCAGATTTTCGCCTTTAGTGCGTCGCGCCTTGCGGTTACCGACAAAAGGGAAGAAGCTAAAGTAACCCAACACACACGAGGTCGCCAATGCGATAAGAATGAAGGAAATGCTCGTAGGTGTAAAAGACCACTGCTTGAGGATATAGCTGTACCTCTCAAAGTAGGAAAAGATGAGGGTATCGATGTAGCCGCTCAGCAGAGCGAAGAGTAGGATGATAGGCTCGGAGGTGATCATCTCGTATGGCTGGAACATCGCCATGACCCATTTGTGAAATGGAAATATTTCCATCCAGACTTTATCGTAATTGGGTCCATAGACATTCGTGCTGCCCTTCTCTCTTTGCCTTTTCGCTTCACGATCCAGCAGAACCGACGCCCGCATCTCTTCCGTAAACAGCCAGTGGAGCAACTGTGTAGCTACCCCAAGAATGAGCTGAAGCCAAAAGGTACATCGCCAGTCAAGGAACTGTTGAACCGCGCCTCCAGCAACGCCAGCAAGGACAGTGCCAAGACAGATAAAGAGAGATGCCCACAAGACGGCGCAGAACTGCTCGTCCTCGTCAAACATATCCTGGATGATTCTCATATTTACGTCGCACCCAGCTGAAGATAGCCCTCCAACAATCCTCCCTCCAATGACTCCACCAAAGCTCTTTGACAAAGCGCACATCAGAACGGACATATTGGTCAGACCAAGTGAGGCCTGCGTGACTGACTTACGACCCATGTCGTCTGAAAATGGGCGCCAGAGCCTGCATCCGACCGCTTGCGAGATCGAGAACGCTGCCATTCCTAGTTGAGAATTTTTGACGCCAAAGTGTGTGTTTAGTGAGGGAACGGCGTTGTAGTAACTGGCTGCGGTGAAGGCTATGCTAGTTTGGCAGGATGAGATGACGGTCAGGAGGATCCATTTTCGACGTGCGGACCATGCCTGGGCTAGATTTTTGCGTGAATTCTGTTTAGTGAGGAATTTGGTGGAGGGGAGGCGATTCCGAATATAGGAGCCAGGTAGTTTGGAAGGGTGTGGTGAAAATAGTCTGTAAGGCTGTGATGAAGACATTTTAGGAGTCACGTGGGTTTGGTGGAATATATTAGGTATGTTGGATATGTGACTATCTTGGAGATTGTGTGTGTGTTCTGAGAGGCTTGGAAGGGAGTTACCGGGTATATATTATTCATAGAC
Organism: Bipolaris victoriae FI3; assembly: GCF_000527765.1. Lineage (NCBI taxonomy): Eukaryota > Fungi > Ascomycota > Dothideomycetes > Pleosporales > Pleosporaceae > Bipolaris > Bipolaris victoriae. The sequence goes on along the minus strand of NW_014575333.1, from coordinate 167,212 downwards.
AGCTACAGATGCAAATGTTTATTGCTATGCATTTTCTCAACTGTGGTTGATGTGGTCTTGTCACCGTCTAACCATGGTCGAAGTTGGAGGACAGGATCGCATTTCCAAGAGGGGTGCATGTATTAGTAATGGGCTCTTCTATAGCTGCCTTGTTGAAGATACTAACAGCAGTCCCTAATCCTAAACGTATTGATAATGTGTGTCTGTCGAGTCGCTCAGCCAAGTCAAATAGGTGCGGGATTGAGCACTCCAATCTGTTCTTAATCACAATCTCAGCACGAAGTGACGGTAGAAAGAAGACCCCTGACCCAGCTATGTCAAGTCATCTTGATTATCACTTCTGTGTAGTTGCATTTGACGTACGACATTGGCGGAAGAGTGTGACTCGCTTTTCTCCACAGATTCCCATGCATCGAATGGAATTGCGTATACACGACTAGTTAGGTCCCATTGGACGGTACAATAAGTTTGCTGATGCTACCGTACATGGCTGTCTCGAATCCATTATTAATCTTCGTTAAGAGATCATACAATCACTTCGTCTATGTCACGCAGTTCGTGGGCGAAACGCGGATTGACGGGTATATGCAGCAAGCCGTAGGGTATTATGTGCTCATATCATAATTCAAGATTGACTGGCTTCGAGGGTTGCACAAAGTTGAGCAAGACTTTCATAACCCCGCATATGTGAATATACATTCAGGGTGGGTGCATATCTTATCAGTCCCCTGAACGTTGCTGCATCGATGTTCAGGCAACCATCGTTACATGTGCGGGAAAGATCTGAAGATGTGACCTTCCTGCGAAAGGCATAACTATCTCAAGTCACTCAAGAGGTTTGAGCCAACCGGCGTGGTTCCATTTGTAGTACAGCGTCATTGAACACCTTGTCACACAACACGGTTCTTTGAACCGAACACCTATAGCCATCTGAAATGTAGTATGCCTCAGTGTTCAGGGATCGCCACAATCCTCTGCACGGCCTGAAAAGGCAGGTGAAGTCCCAACGAGGATGCCACGTCCAATGACGGTTTTGACAGACGCGATGACATCTCGGCGAGAAGAATTCCGTCAGATTCCCATCAGACCGGACTTGAAACCATCTCAAGACTGACAGGAGTTTTGAACCCAACTTGACGTAGAGTTGTGTTTTCAATGTTCCGGAATTGCGAAGGGTCAACGAACGCATGAATGTCAGACTTTCTGCCGGTTAATGGAGAGAGAGGTACAATCGAAACTGAAACTACTGAGCGGCATAGATATTCCGTACAATAAAAGCCGATTTGCATCAATAAGTGCTATGTAGGTTGCTGAAGTCGTGACTGTTAGCGCATACGGCGATGCAGTGTGCCATGGATGCCGTGGTGATGTTCGGGGTGATGTCGGCCAATATTAACAGCACGCTTGTTGAACAGAGGAGTTCCTAGCGAGAGGATTTCGGATTACCTGTAGCTTAGGTCAAAGCGGCGAAATCCAGTAGTGCAACGATGCATCCGAGCCCGTTAAACGGTAGACGCAGTGCGGGGGTGATAGTCGACAGTGGTTCCTGGGGTTCCTGGAGCTTCTTGAAACCTCCGACGTCTGAACTGGGACGCGATGATCCAAGACAAACGAGAGCCACACACTCAGGTGCACCATGCTCAACATTTCCGTCCAATCATCTTGCTGTTTTCAAAATATACAGATACCGCAAGCTGACCAATGCATCCAGCGGTTCCAATTAGCCTTGTCTCTTCTTGCAGCGGTAGCAATAGGACAAGGTAGCAGCCTCTCTTCGCACGTTGGGCCTTGTGACAATTACCGGCATGCAGCGTTTGCACGTCTCTTCATGCAGCGGATGCGCATCCCTTCTGTTACACCAACAACATACAATCGTTCTGGCTGAGCAGCATCCGTCTTTACCAGTTTCGAGTAAGCGCTTGTGACTGAGGCCACTGAGCCATGTCCAAACACATCCCTCTGGCCCTCTTAGCCAGAACAGGCCCATGTGCGCGTCAAACTCAGTCCTTCTACCGCCTTCCCGCCTTCTGCAGTCGTATGTCGCTTTCTTCACCCTGCGGCCCGTTGCATGACTTGGGCCGTGTACTCGGTACCTGTTGAAATCAGTTCTCTGAGCAACACGTCTCCACATTCGTTCCATTAAGTAAGAGGGGGGATCCGAGTCTTCAAATCTTCATACCTCGCTCACTATCAGTCGAAACTATTCAGTCGAAACTATCACACTTACTCAGCACCCCTACAGCCTGGTCGTCATGGCAGCCGTCATGCGCCCACGAGCGCTAGATGGCGAGAGGAGAATGAACATGGACGCCCTTGGGATAGGCTACATGGTCTTCGCCATATTCTACACCATCATACTATCTGCAGAACTCTACTTTTTATATCGACGACGTGATGCATTCTGCATACAACTCCGAAACATCAAAGTGCTTTTCGCAGCAGTTTGCATGCTCCATGTGTATCTCAGTATTGTCCTCTTTGTATATCCTTGGAATGGCTTCTTTCCATGCTCAGCCGAATTCTGGATCATGTCTGTCTTCCTTCCATCTGGCATGGCATTCTTCCAGGGTGAGTAACTTTAGCTTACAGCCATAAGCCTTTACTAACGCTTCATAGCTTGCAATGCAAAGGTTCTCACAGTCTATGAGAGGCAGAATCGGTTGACGCGCAACTTCCTTGAAGGAGCGCGCAAGAAGCGCATCTCATACACCCCCCGTGGGCTATACGAAGCGTGGCGCGATCTTGATGCCGCAAAGAAGGTGTACTTTGGTACCTTGGCTGGATTAGCAATTTCAGTAAGAGCTGCTTGCTTAAATCACATATATTTTGCGCTAACCGGTACAGTTTATTCCTGCCATTATATTGTTCTTCGGTTCGCGCCGTTTTCATGCGTCCTACGGCTTCTTTGGAATGGCTACAGACTTCCACAAGTGCCGTCGAGGGGGTGAATGGTATGTGACGTGTTTGCGAAAAGATGGACGGCTGAACTAATCATAGTGCAGGATTCCATCGATTTTCGTTCAGCTATTCTGGACGATGCTTGTGGGTCCTTGGATTCTTTGGAAGATTCGCGATATCAGGGATGTTCATTCGTGGGCCTGGCAAACAAGACTTGCCATCATTGCTGGGTATGTTTAGTTTCCCTACTCCTTACTCAAATCACTTACACTCTGTAGCCTACCAGGAACGCCACTCTGGATTGCCTTTACATACTCAAACATGGAGATCGCTACAAGCGTCAATAGATTCTTCGCGCCAGCTGGATGGTAAGTTTCGGGTTTGCCCATAGTGCTTTGATCTTGACACTAACTCTACCAAATAGGTTCATACCATCACTGATAGTTTGCCAACAAGTCTTGATCATCATTCCTCTCCGTGACGCACTGAAGATGCAGCCTTACCGTCGCTCTTCAATCTCCGAAACCGATTCTTTCAAATCTTCACGGCCCATTCTGATCGAAAAGTCGCCAATTGAGAGCCTCGACAAATCTGCCAGAACCAAAGTATCTATGCAAGCGCTGGAATTTAGTATCGAACACAGCATTGAGCCTCTCATTGCCTGGGCCGCAGCCCGCGAATTTACAGCCGAGAACTGTATCTTCCTGCGCGAAGTGCGCAACTTTAGGAGAAAATGGGCTGTGCTAAAGGTCGTCACTACAGCGCAACGCCGCCAAATGTTCAACGAAGCATCCCTCATCTTCTTCACGCTCGTCAACCCGTTTACCGCCGAGATGGCCATCAACATCGAATACAAGATCTTCAAGACGCTGCAAGCCGTCTTCGCAGAAGTAGAATTCGATCCATATATGCCGCGCTGCAAAACGCCTGATGATGTTCAATCACCCGTCTTCAGGGAAAACGTCGTGTGCCCGTGGGAAGACACGTTCAGCCGCCCGACAAGTATCCAAAGCGACACGACATCATCATCCACCTCGAGTACAAAGAGCATAGTACCGAGTGAATTTACAGACGAAATTTTCGACGCTGCATATGACAGCATCAAGTACCTTGTTTTCACAAATACCTGGCCTAGGTATGTGGAGCTCGCAGGCAAGCTTCATAGCGCTCTCTGAACACCACGTCTCCCATGACTGCTGTTTCGATCAACGCCCCCCATTGTTTTTTTTTACCTTTTACCTGCCTCCCCTTCTTAGTTAGGATAATACCCTTGAATGATAATGCAATTACTTTTCCTGTTCATGTTGTTGAACTTGATCATCCTGGCTACCATCATCTACGTATTTTGCTGCCCCTTTTCCTCGTTCCCCAGCTTCTGGAAAGATGACGGAAAACCCAAAACTAAATTGTTCGTCATAATTATAATCATAATGTATTTTATTACCACTATTGGTCCACATGCGCAAACTATCGCCATCGCCATCGCCCAAAGCCCTGATTCTAGAAGCCCAAGGCAAGTTCTCTCATTGTACTCGCCAAGGACAACACCAGATCCACCTGTGGATGCGGTTTCGACATGTGTTTTGCTACCATGCGGGGCGCGTTCTAGAATTTGTCACGCTTCCAATGTTGATCAGCCGGTACGCATACCTCTCTTGGCAGTCGTAGAAAAAAGAGTACCCACTGTGATAGCGATCTAAAAGATCGACATGTGCACATGACATGGCAAGTAAAGTATAGAAACAAATCCTTCCCTTTGTAAACTAAACCCACGCAGTTCACTCCTTCACCACCCTTCTTTTTTCGATATGTGGAAAGTCGACGAGATGTCTCATACACGGAGGCTTCACAAATACTACTCGGCCTGTTTACCTGGATAACAAAACGGTCGTTTGCATGTCCAGGCTCCGTTTTCGCGACGCGAATGTTGCTCAGACAAGCCACAATGGTCGTTGACGGGAAAAAAAGAGTCTTTTTTTTTCCCTTTCCCTTTGCTCATCTCTCGTCGTTACAACCATCCGGTCGGGACCTCTATGCAGCGCGCCAAAATTCATGCGTCAGGGGGTGTGGCGCGGAAGGAATGGCAGAGTTGTGAGTTAGGAAAGGGGGCGGCTGGCGAGTTCGTGGCTGTAGGTTTCGTATCTTGGAGCGGATGGTGTCACAGGTTGTGGTGGTGCAGGATATGCACAGACCATGGGTGGTGAGTCGGGCTGACGGGATGGAGCGGCGGCTTGCCGAGTGGACGGTGGTACTAAGACGGAGGAGAAAATTAGTCGTGTGTCTTCTTTCGCACATTGTTGTCTACCCATGCGATTTTTGTCGAAGAAGCGACATACGGCATTGGTATCAATTTCGCGACTGTATTCTCCGTATCTGGTGCCAAAGTAGGGTACGCTGCCTTCTAGTAATGCAGCGCTGCCAAGTTTCTCGTACGGTTCCTCCTTTTCTTGGTTTTTCAGTCGATATTTAGAAGTTGGTGGTTCAATAGGGCCTTGTAGCGCGGGTGAAAAAGTTGAAAGGCCAGGCCATGCTATTAAGCATTCTGTGTTGGAAGATGACCAGTCTTCTGGGTATGGTTGTGTTGAAGGCCAAGTCGATGGGTCGGGTCTAAACGGTTTCACAATAGGCGTCCTGTAGGTTCCATCCGCTTGGCAGAAGAAGTCGATACTACGCTTGAGGGCAGGGATGACTCCATTTTGGGGGTTAGCTTCGTTTTTGAAGTGGTGGTTTATATCCTTCACACCAGAAGGATCGGTCAGGGCGTTTGAACACACTGCACACCACGGGTCTGGGTAGCTGTTCAATCCACGTGAGAAAGGCGATTCGCTCGAGGAAACCATGTTGTGCGAGAAGTATGTGTGTTAAAATTGGGGTTGAGAAATCACAACGGCTATGTCTTTCTCCTCGTGAAATAACGTGTTGATGCATGTCAAGTTATGAGAAGCTATCATTGCTAAATAGTAAAGAGTCGCATCGCATTATTCCTATGCACAAATATGTAGTAGAACTAAAGTTGAAGAATGCTGCAACAGAATAAAGATGCTTCTTCTGGAGGTTTATAATCAAATGCACCGCCGGTGAGTGGTTGAATGGTAGCGACTGTGAACACAGAAATTTGCCGACTAAAACTCGAGAAAACGTGCGAACCATGGCAAGTCCTCACTAAACATGGTTATCATGCGCGACATCGATTTTACTTCAGTTTTTGGTTTTTGTTCTTCGTATCTATACATTTACCAAATTCTAAATTGTAGAACTAATTCGTTGCATAAGGAGAAGTAGCTCGAAGAGAAGTACAAGAGACAAATACAGGTGATAAGAAAGCACATGTTCAATAGCAACCTCCTTCATCACCACAAGTTCCACAAAACAAGAGACGTCCACGTGAGGTTGGAAACAGTTCGCATGTTCTTGAATGTAATTAGGTATTGTGGGTTGTGTAGGCTTAACAAGATACATGTGACATTCTCGGTATGCGCAATAATTTTTGGATGCATTCTGGTACTGACCCCCTCGTTTTCTACGAGATTAGTGCGGATGAAGTTTCTAATCTCCGCTCGAAGTGGCGTTATGTCCATAGGTAAGTGGTTGCAGCTTCGTTCCTGTTGAAGCCATGGTGTCTCGATGCGGTATTGAGATGTGTTTGTGTTGGTGATGCTTGCAGCGAGAGATATAGTGCAAGCAGCACCGGCAACTGGAGTAAAGATAAGTTTCTGGCGGGGTATGGAAGGAGAAGAGTCAGAGTGATGCTTACAGCAAATAGTAGAGTACAGGCAAGATCAAAGTCGAAGGCTAGATTTTGTCGGTTTATGCATTAAAATGGAAGTGGAAGAGTGAGAAGGTGGTTGGAGAGTGCGGGGTGTTACATGCAGGAGTGTTTGTTTACCTTGTTTGTTGTGGAAGGCACTCCTCGTGCCTGCTCGCTTTCCTCACAGTTGCCCTCTAATGCCTAACTCGCCAGGTATAACGCCACTTTTGTGGATGCAAAGATGATGTATCTAATGATGGATTAGAGTTCCCGTGAAAATGTGGGAAGATTGACCTTCCCGAGACTGGTCCACGCCACGATGGATTCCCTGCCGGGATACGGAACAGGCTATACGAGATATCAGTCTTCTCCAAAAAGACTAAAGTCGAGCGGGCTGAGAGAATAGTAGACGAGGGTGGCATCAGCGATATAAACACCGTCCACTTCTTCTATATTGACCACGTCACCGACGCCGAGAGGAGTGAACTTTTCGGAAACACCATCACTCACGTGGCAGAAATGGCCTACGAGGTGCTGAGTTTGTTCACACCATGTACACTTTTCGCTTTCGACCAGCCACTAGGCTTGCTCCTCTTTACGGAGGCATTCAATGCCCGCATTCTCCACTTCGAGGCACTAACTAAGCTCTATGTCGAGTTCGACATGAGTAGCACACTTGGAGGAGATGAAAGGATTAAATTCGATAGTTGGATGCCAATCAGGCTTTCCCACGACCTTGAAGCTAATTCCCACAGGATCTTCAAGATATAGATAGTTACTATCCAAGGCTAACCTCCCACAACTCTATATAAATCTTATATTCTCTTATATTTGGCGCGACTTCCGCAGTCTCTAAGGCCTATTAAGAAGGACTAGCTTATGCCGTTATCCTGTTACCTTCCGCTTCTCTTCTAGCAACAACCAAGTATATCTACTACACCGCGACTTCCTCATCGCTCAAACTATTGCTGCAGTAAAAGACATCGAGGTACCAAACGAAGCCAATATTAGCCAGGGCTTCACCTAATAACTTTTTCACACCAGCCATGAGTCCTAGATAACACTTTAACTTCTAATATTTCTTTACCAAAGCTATTTAAAACCTCACCATAAGTTAATAGTAAAATCTGTTCATGACATCTATGTCGTGTAGGATCTAACGCGTGACACATTCGAGCTGTTGTGGCTTCCATCCATGGGTTGCGCGGTCATAAACCATCTGTAGGAAGAGAGGAATGTTATGATAAGGGAATTCTCTGTCCATGTCGTTCTTCTTTATGATAGCGTGAATATCGATAATGAGATGGGAGCTAATGTCGCTCAAGGATGGATTTTGGTATCACCAAACGATAGGCAGTAGGTAATACAGCAGTAGTAGCCATACCTTCACTTCTTAGACGAACCTCTCAGCGTCTTCTTTCGAGAAGATCTTGGTGAATTCGCAGAACGCTGCCGTTCCTTCGTTGCTTGGTTGTTGAATGAGTCTCGGTGCGAGCTTGATCAACGTATCTCTTATCGCCTTAGCAGCTTTCAGGTCGTCTGTCATCTTCCAGATGCAATACTTCATGAAGATAGCGTTGGATTCAGCGACTAGCCTGGTGACTGTGAGGGGGTTAGGCAGCTTCCTGTTGCTGGGGTTAACAACGGCCACCTCGCCCTTCTCCGCTTCGTTGGCTCTTCACTCTCTTTCTTAGTTCCCGCTGAATTGTGGCTGCCAGCAACTTCTGGGAACTTTTAGCGCTGTTTAATTTGGGCGTTGTGGGAAATGTTGCTCCAGATCTCGGAGAAATAGAATATCATGTCACTTGAAATGAGGGGCATGTCGCAAAGGCCCATTGTCTAATGGTAGGCCACGTAATACTTCACGCTTCCGTTGACGATAGTTTTACTAACGGAGACCATAGCTCTTAGCACGTTCGCTTCGACTGGTAGAACTCCCATACTTTTCTTCTTTTTGTCTCGTTCGCTGTCTCGCACACAGCCAGAGCCTTTAGTAGAATACTTAGGAGGGTTGGTAGCTAGTACTAACCCAACGATGAAGAACTTAATCATTTTTGGCCTTCCTTACCCCTCTTTGTTAGTAGGTAAGATGAATAGCGTCTAATTTCCAGGCGGGCTATATAAAGTGGCTTCATTTTAGATTTTTAGTTAGGAAAATTAATAGCAGTAGTTAATCAAAGAGAAATTGAGAAAGCGTCTTCGGTACTAAACATGAAAACTTCTTTCTGCATCCTAGAAGTGAAGAGTGGATTAGTTCTAATAATGAAATCTTTTTAGAAATCGAATTTTTTTGATTGTGAGAGGGCTAGAGAGTTAAGCTCTTAACTTTAAGTATTCCTTAGATTAAGCACACAACACGCTTTGAAAGACTGTTCTAACGCTAAATTCGAAATACAACTAATTATATGTTAGATTATACCTTGAACTAAACAGAAGAAGAATTATCATAAGTTCCCCTCCCATCCTCGACGACACGATTGCAGTCGTAAAAGAGAGTTTCGAAGAACAGGAGAGAAACGAGAGGAACTTGACTTGCTGGTATACCGCAATGCATTGCGCGGTGGTGAATAGGTCGGAAGAAGTCGAGAAGTCTTAATCCAAATAGGATTAGCATTGGGAAAGCCCGAGGAAGCAGAATCTATGCAATGAGAATGCAATGAGAAAAGTCCTTACGACTTTAAGATAAAGACTATCGAGTAATAGATAGATAGAGGAAATGAAGCTTAATGTGCACTCCCCCTTCAGCACCCCTAGCCGGGCTATTAGAGTTACCTATTCCATACCCACAATCCTATTTCACCCCCACCACCCCCGCACCTCTCCAAATCTACCCCGCCCTCTCTCTTTCCCCAAACAGCACCACCACCACAACAACAACCACCACCCAATGCTCGAAATCGCCGCCTTCACCGCCCCCTCCGCCATACTCGCCTTCCAATCCGGCGCCTCACGCATCGAACTCTGCACCTCGTACCCCTTCGGCGGCATCACTCCCTCCCTCTCCACGCTCTCCCACGTCCGCAGCGCAACCCGCCTACCCATAACTGTCATGATCCGACCCCGCGGCGGCGACTTCATCTACACCGCCTCCGAATATAGCACTATGGAATCCGAAATCGCCAGCCTAAAAGATCTGGCTGATGGATTCGTATTCGGGATTCTAGATAAAGAAGGGAGAGTGGATGAGGAGAGGTGCAAGCGGCTTGTGCGATTGGCGGAGCCGAGGGCGTGTACGTTTCATCGGGCGATTGATGCGGTGAGGGATTTAGAGGAGGGGGTTGAGGCGGTGGTGAGGTGTGGGTTTAAGCGGTTGTTGACGAGTGGTGGGGAGAAGAGCGCGGTGGAGGGGGTGGAGAGGATACGTGGGTTGCAGGAGGTGTTTGGGGATAGGATAGAGATTATTGCTGGGGGAGGTGTCAGGAGTGGGAATGTTGCGGTTGTCAAGGGGACGGGGGTGCCGTGGGTGCATTCTGCGGCTGTGACGGGGGAGGGGGAGGAAGTGGATGGGGAGGAGGTTGGGAGGATTAGGGGGGTGTTGGAGGGATTGTAAGGGTGTTCATTAGGTGGTGTGTATATACGTCAGAAGCGTCGCTATATAAGTGTACATATGGTGTGGGTGTGCTAAACGCCTCGTCTGAAGATTAATCAGACTAGATCAAAGCGTACATGAGAGCACCGAGAATAGATATTCCAAATGAGGCGGTAGCATCAACACCGACATGTCCTGCAGCTCCAGTCTTTGTAGGCTGAGCATCTGTCCTCGTCTCCGTCACAACGGCTGTCCTTCCAGCAATGGTCGTAGCTTGGGTGATGGTTGTAGCAGGAATCGTAGTCTCAATCTGCTGTCCGCCCACAGTCGCCGTAGCAACAGACTCAGCGACTGTTGTTGGTGCTGTATAGGTAACTGGAGGGAGCGTAGTAGTGAATACAACAATCGAGCCCAGTTCTGACACAGGAATGGCACCGCCAACACCCGTGCCAGTGAACTGCGGTGGAATCGACATGGTCGATGTGTTTGGTCTCTCTGCCTCGTTGCCAGAGTAGATGTTCGCGCTATGTCCGTCCTTGGTGTAGTTACCGCTAATCAGGTTTACATCCGTGCCGCCAGAGTGGTAATCTCCTGTTGCGATGGTGCCGTAAGAGCCGTCTGGAAACTGAAAGTTGGTTGTGAATTTATCGTAGCACATTGGGATGTTGAGGGTCTGGAGGTTCACGCAGTCGAGGCTGGGGTGGCAAGCGAAGCCCTCTGCGCGCTCGTTTATAGAACGCGGCTCAAATGAGATGCCTTTTACTGAGGCCACGACATTGGTGTAGAGCGAGCTAAGGTCGGGTCCGACTGAAGGAGGTGTCTCGGTTGTTGCGCCTTGAGGCTTGCAGGCCTTGTAGGAAGCCTCGTCGTCTTTTTGGAATCCTTCAAAAGGCGATGCAGCAGCCACGGCGGCAAGAGCGAGGGACAGGTATTTCAGGGTCATGTTGACGTTGTGGTGGTGGATTATGACTGATTATGGGTATTGCACGATGTAGTGCTGAACGATTGACGAATACCACAACTGGCAATGAATGGCGAGGGTAAAAGAACGGACACCTGAGCGAAGGACAGTGGGTTGGTCCAACGGCTAGGGAGAGGCGAGGGCGGCCCTGAATCTATATACTAGTACCGCGACTGCAGCCCTCACATGCAGTACTGACAGGGTTCGTTAGACTGCTTTTTCCTTCCAGAGCTAGCCAACAACGAGTATCACGCGTGCAACTTGCACGATCTAATCAAAGGTACGCTAGTATACGAGGACAATTGTCAATCGACTCAACTTGTTATTTGTTGCGCATTCACCAGATCTATGCCATCTGAATAGACACCCGCAATTGTCTGTAACTCGAAGAAGAGCGAGTTGCGCACTCATTGAAATCCGCCCTTCAGTTCCAAAACCCTCTTCGTGTTTGCAGATTCTTGGAAAAGTGACAACGGTAATCCAAGATTCTGCACCAAGGAAGCGATTTTATTGACAAGGGGTTCGTTACGGCAAGGCGGCAACAAGTGGAGTACAGCAACACCATCTCATTCGTCAGAGGCAGACCTAGACAATATCCCATTTTTTCTTGCCCTTCAGTTTAAACCCCGCCCTAAAGAAGCGCCTTGGACTCGAGTCGTCGTCTGCAGACTCGGCTCGCTTTTTGTTTGGGTCGGGAAAAGTCGCAGTTGGAGCAATAAAGAAAAATGCGGGTTGCAACGTCATGACGGGACGCCTTGTTCCCAGCAATGAGGATGCGGCTTGTTGGTTCCTGGCGGTGTATCCACTGCGTTGTGGGTAATCTACTCATGTCACATGCAGTGTTTTCCAGGGCTGTAATTCCCGCTAGGAAGCAATGAGATTTTTGTCAAGGTAAAGCTGAACACGTCTTGACGCGTTACTGGAGGTTGTGATGGAGGTTGGGCGGAAGTCGTACCATGACTCGTCTTACGCGAATTGGGTTCAGCCTCAATGCATCTGCTGTGGGTAATCTTCTAATCCTACTTTCTCAGGACGATACAAGCAAGGTATACATATTTACTTTTTTTTCAAGCCGTTTTATCGCAACGAACCACGTGCGCCCCTCTCTACTATACCCCGCTATCTGCCAAGCAGCGTGCAACCGCCTTAAAATAGCATCTGGGCATCCAAGCAGGTAACGGTGCGAATTGTTTCAATATGCCATAGTATCACCGAGGCTGCGGCTGTAACGGCATGTTCATGCTACTGGTATGCAGGGACAAAGCAGTGCATTCGGACAAGATGTGGACTCAGGATTCCCGAGACCCGCATCTCTGCAGTGTGGGTCATTGGTATCCATGAGAAAAAGGGTCGAGAAGCTTAGCATAGTATTTAAACAGCAGCTGGGGAAACTGATGAGACGAGCAGCTATAATCTGTAATCTATCCTATCCGTCTTCACGAAGAGATTTAGCAGTATGCCTAGAATCGTGTTTCAGATACAGTCAATCAACCCAATGCTTTTCTACGACTGTACTGTAGACGGAAGCCCGCAGCAGTCCGGTGAACTAAAACTTACAACAGTTTAGTTCACACGTCAACTGAGCTTCTAGAATGAAACACAACCATACACGCGACTGTTGATTTGAAACTATTGGGCTCTCAAACACGATATTGAGAACAACTGGCCACATGAGCAAGCCAAGTACAATGCAACGTTCATGGCAGCAATGCATACACTCGACGCATTTACACCCCACCCCCAGCTTTCCTGCAAAAAGCACGCCAAGCTTTATCCAGACCCGCAACGCCAAGTTGCCTTGAAGCTTGGATGATCCAGACTAAGGGAAACATGAATCGATGCGTACAGTCAAACGTGACCTGGTCGGGGGGAAACCTGCGTTGGACGAAACACAGGGTAACTGCCGAGGCCAGCGAGAGCTCAAGGAGAGAAGTCCTCTGGAGGATGCTCAACCGCCCTAAGACTAGGACTTCGATCTGAGGAGATTATTGAAAGCAGTAGTAGTATAGATCGATGGTTCGGTAATCGCAGATGGAACTTGGGGCGGCTCGTCGGCATGATTGACACAATCGACACAGCCACTCGAGGTGCAGCAGTTCCGTGCGCAGTCTTCGCATCATGCAATTGCAACCAAGATGCCGCGGTAAGGATGGGGATCGGCAGAGCTTGCACCATACTCTACCTGACGCTGGAGTGCGGAAGGGAGGCGCAGATGGACGAGACGCGATCAAACACTGGCCAGACCGGGTCCAAGCCACGCTGAGTGACATCATGGCGCCCGTACCTGCAGCGACACGCAACCCAGGCTTTTTGTATAAGTAAACCTGCTGCTGTCCATCACTCAACACTACACTACAGTAGGCGTGTTAGTGTGGCTGTGGCTTGCGATTGCTACGTATTTCTTGCGGGCCTCTGTCTTCCTGCCCTCGCATTCCCTTGTCTTCTTCAGCCTGCCATTCTTTTCTTGAACAAGAGTAGCACGTCTTCGCCTCCTTGGTTCCACTCGCTGCCATCATTGCAACACCACCATGGTCCAACAACGTACATGGCAGCACGCGCTGCAACTGGCTGCGACTGTCGGTCTCGCCGGTGCAGTTGCAATTCCAGAACCCACGGCTGTCCCAGCAAAGGTGGTTGAGGTCCGTGAGCCACTCGTCACTCCAGCCGCGGTCCGATTCGACAGCCGGATGAGCTACGTGCAGAGAGACATTATCGACGACATCAAGAGCGGCGTCGGGGGCTATGCGCAGTCCCTAGGCAGTGTGCTGGGTACAGACCTGCCCAGCTTCTTCACTGATGGTAAGCAAATCTTTCAGGGGTAGAGCGCGCTAGTAAAGCTTATGCTGACACTTCTTCCCCAGGCATTCCTGCTTGGTTCGAAGGCCTCCCCACTGGCTCCCAAGTCCTCAAGTCTCTCGACATTGGCGACGATGACCTAGCTTCGAAGCCCACTCAAGTCCTCAATATCCCTCCATATGCGAACTGGACCGACCAAGGCTGGAACGTCCGCTTCCACGGCAATGTCTACAAGTTCCCAGATATCGATCAGAAAAAGGTCGATGATCTGGCCAATGTCTTTTTGATCGACACAAGCATCGACAAGCTGCCTCAGAACGAGCAGGAACAGGCACGCAACCTCACCCGCTCCATCTTCATTGTCCAGCAAGGCGACCAGAATGTTTCCATGAGCCTTGAGCCCTCGCCCATGCAAGGTGCCGACGGTGAGCCCGGTGGCGGTAACTCGGTCCAGGCACCTGGCGGAACCCAGTCCCTTACCCTTCCCTACGAGACTACCGAACTGGGCGACTTTGACGTCTTCGTACCCATCCAACTGAATGGCCTCACACCCGGTAACCAGACCAACAACGTTCAGCGCCTCAACGTTCATACCAATGGCACCGACAGCGGCAATGCCACTGCCTTCCTCGTCCCCCCTCAGGGTATCACCTTCATCTCGGATATTGACGACATTCTGCGTGTAACCAAGATCTACGAACCCAAGGAAGGTCTTCTCAACAGCTTCGCCCGCCCCTTTACTCCCTGGTTGAACATGCCCGAAATCTATGCCAACTGGTCGCGTACTCTTCCCAACAACACGCACTTCCACTACCTAACCACCACACCTGAGCAAGCTACTCGTCTCTACATGGACTTTATCTACAAGACCTACCCAGGAGGGTCCTTCGATACTCGCCCGCTCAACTTCTCCGACATCGAGGCCACACTCTCCATCCGTCAATACCTCCTCACCAAGGTTTTCGAGACATTCCCTCAGCGCAAGTTCGTTCTTGTCGCCGACACCTCAAACAGCGATGTCATGAAGGCCTACCCTAAGATGGCTCACGATTACCCCAATCAGGTTCAATGCATCTTCTTGCGCAACACGTCAGCCACTGACGACAAGATGTGGTTCCCCTACAACACCGAGGGCTTCAAGGGCTTGAACAGCCGCAGCTACATGTTCTTCCGCGAGCCAAATGACTTGATGGGTCTCGACATTGTCAACGGACAGTGCCTGAACGAGACGATCCCGCAGAACGTTACATTCTCCAGGCAAGCAGAGATTCTCGGCATCCATGGAGACAGTGCTGGCAGCAGGATTCAGGGTGGCTCAACGCTCGGCTTCATTTGTGCCCTCTTTGCTGCTGTTGCTCTGTTGATTTAAGATGCACATGGATGACGACACAATCAATGTTGAATGAAATAAGCGTACATGAAGGATGGCGTTTTTTTGCTTGGTATACATGTGGCGTTGGGGTCTCTAGTGCAGCGCACTTGGTCTTTGTTGTTTCGGCCTTATTCTTCTCTTGTGCATAACATTGATCCTGTGCATGGTCGCAGTTGATAGTCTATGATACTACGATACTGGTTCACACTTTCCGTCCCACCCTTTTATGACATGTGATTTCAAGTGACTACTGATTTTACCATGTTCCTCTCTACCCACACATGCTCTCCTCAAACCGCCTCGCAATCTCCAACATCTCAGCATCCAACCTCGATCCACTCAAAAACGTCACACTAAACGGCAACACACCCTCATCTTCCTCCTTTCCACTCAATTCCCCAACCGGATACGTCCCCGCCGGCACCGCAACGCCACACAAATCCAACACATTCCCACAATGCGTAAACTCGCCCAACACGCTATTCTTGGCAATCGGATCCTCCAGTACTTCGTCAATGCGCCAATGCGTCGGCGTCGTCGGCACAACAAGGACATCAATTCCATGGGCCGCATACGCAAACACGTCTTCTGCCTGGCGCGTATACAGTGTTTTGGCTTGTAAATCGCGATATGCATCTACGGCCGTGCTCTTTCTTTGCGTGACGGCATCCATTAGCTGTGCGGTGACTGGATGCAATCTCTCCCGATTTTTCTCGAGAAAGTCGTTGGGGAGAGAGGCGAGGCGCTCGGAGACAAAGGTGCCTTCGTAGAGTAGATTGCCTGCTTTTTGGAAGGGGGACCAGGGTATCGGGGTGAGGATGCCGCCGAGGGATTGCAATTTCGATACTGTGGCGTTGAAGAGACGGCGTGTAGGGGCGGAGCAAACGGCGAGGGCTTCTTGGGGCGGGATTCCGAATTTGAAGGTTGAGGATTGGGGGCCGGTGCTGTTGATGTGGCGTTCAAACGCTAGTAGGGCTGGTTTCGAGTAAGGGTCTAGGGGGTCGTAACTTTCTAGCACTTGCCAGAGCGTACGGGCGTCTGGGATGGTTTTTGTAGCGAGGGCTATGCAGTCGAGGGAGAGACAGGCGGGTGTTATGCCGCGGAAGGAGATGGTGCCGCGTGTGGGTTTGAAACCTACGATGCCGTTTAGACCTGCGGGGACGCGCCCGGAGCCTGCGGTGTCGGTGGCGAGAGAGAAGGAAACGAGGTTGGCGGCTACGGAGACGGCGCTGCCGCTGCTGGAGCCGCCGCTTATGTACGAGGGGTGGTAGATGGAGTGGGGGATGCCGTAGGGACTGCGGCAGCCGACTAGGCCTGTGGCGAGTTGGTCGAGGTTCGTTTTGCCAATAAAGAGGGCGCCCTGGGAAATGACTTTTTCGTAGACGACGGCCGAGGTGGAGGGGATGTGGGCAAGAGGCGGGCAGGCGGTTGTGGTGGGGAGACCTGCGATGTCGATGCTGTCTTTGACACTGAAGGGGATGCCAAAGAGAGGGGGGAGGGCGGTTCGGTCGGGGAATTTGGTGATTAGGTCTCGAGCAGCTTCCAGAGCGGATTCGAGGGGTTGGATGTGGATCCATACGGCTGGGTCGATCTTTTTGTATGCTTCGATTTTACGGTAGACTGCCTCAACGACAGTCAGGGGTGAAAGACCGTTCCTGTAGGCTCGTTGTAGACTGGATATTGTGAGGTCGCCATCGAATTCGGGCGGCGTTTGAGGAGGCGTAGATCCAAGTTGAATCTGCTTTGTGGAGAAAGGCTCAAGAGCCTCAACGAGGGGCTGTAGACTGCCGATGAAGCCGAAGAGGCCTTGCGACCAGTGAATCATGTCTAATGTTGGCTTCTTAAAGCATGCATCATTATATCCACTGGTTGCTTCTTCGATGCCGCAGCATTCGAAGCCGCGGTCGTTTGCTTCTCGAATGGTTGTAGCGAAGCAGCATTCTGTAGTGACGCCCGAAACAATCAAATGTGTGATGGCCCGCGCTTTGAGCTGATGTAGGATGGGCGTGTTCCAGAATGAGCCTTTGCCAGGTTTATCGATGATCACCTCGCCAGGTAGCGGCTTCAATTCATCAATAATATCGTGGCCGTATTCCCCTCTGGTCAACAGGCGACCCAGTTCCCCCTTGTCGCCAATGACTAGTTTGTGCTGGGTATTGCCAGGGGCTGCTTCTTGCCTAACGAGCTTTGATGAGGGGCAGTCTGAGAGGTCCGGTTTATGTCCTTCGCGTGTATGAAAAACGGCCATGCCTGCGCTTCGACATGCGTCAAGGAGTCGTTTGGTGGGCTCAATGGAAACTTGAACCGCTTCCAAGTTTCCACCCTGGATCTCACCGAATCCTTGGGGAAGTAGGAAGTCGCGCTGCATATCTATTATGAGCAATGCAGTGTGGTCCAAGGGAAAGGAAAAAGCGTATGGCTTTGCTTCAAAAGAGATCATGTTGGGTTTCGTATTTGTCTTTGCCATGGTGTCTGAGTGTAGGCGTTCACTTGAAATGGTCAAGATAACATTCAAGGAGAGAGACGAAATGTTCAGAATTAGCTGAATGGATGATGGTAATAAAAGTGCCCCAAGCTTGCAGCAAGGTGCTACATCTTTAGCATTCAACCCATGCTGAATAAAGATTGTCGTCTGCGAACTGCCCGAAAGCGGAGTATGCAGCGGGCCTACGGCGGGCGGCGGCGCGACAACTCTGGGGTCTTATCAGAACAGTGCGAACCCCAATTTAGTTTAGTGCATATTCTGATAAGCTCCCCTCGTGGATGCCCAAGTCAAGAGAAACCTGGCTTCTCACTCTACGGCTCATATCGACATGGCTCTATCGAAAATCATACAAATTCCCGCCCATGTTTCCTGGTGCCGAGATTTCCTATCTTGATAGACATGGGTTGTCAAGATGGACCCTCCAATGTGGATGTCCGCGGAAGCGGTCTTGATACGGGCGCCATGCTCTAGCCAAGTTGTCTTTGGTATTAAATCTATGGCTGATAGATGAGTCTGACCAAGAGTTTTGGTGTTTGGATTTTGTTCTTCACACTCGAACATACGCGATCATGTCAGTACTCAAGGCCAGGCTTGCACCTCACCTCCATCTGAGGGTTCCGTTCAAGAGTGGAAAGTATGGCTCACGCTGGTCGAATCAAGGTGCGTAGCCTCTCGAGACTTCCTGGCTTGCAACGATACTGATGGTCTACTCTATAAAAGATATGGATCCAATCCCTCCGGAACAGCGCACCTGGGGCGCTCTGGATTACTGGGCATACTGGTGTGCGGATATGCTAGCTCCTCCCCTGATTTCGACTGTCAGTAGTGTCATGGCTCTGGGATTCACAGCTAGAGAAACAATACCGATTGTCTTTTTCGGCTTTGCCATCTGTAGCGTGGTCATCACCCTCACTGCTAAGATGGGTGCTACGTACGCTGTTTCCTTTCCAGTCATTGTTCGCAGTGTTTTTGGAATGTATGGCTCAATCCCAGCCATTGCTATTCGATCTTTCGTTGCCATGATCTGGACTGCTATCCTCACAGTCCAAGCTAGCAACTACCTCCAGCGGTGCATCGAAGCCATATGGCCGAGTTTCATCACTTTTCCGAATCACCTGCCTGAGAGTGCTGGGATTGATTGTAAGTTACTATGATTGCTGACAGGGTAACCAATTTCTAATGAAATATTAGCTGCTGGGTTGCTTTGCCTGTTCTTGTATTGGTTCCTACAAACTGGGCTAGCGCTCATGAAAATTTCCAAGTTGCGTGTTCTGTTTTGGATCAAGAGCATCGTAGTTCCCCCGACGTTTTTGGCATTGTTTATATGGGCTGTTACAATCACAAAAGGGTGAGGTCCCTTTGAAATCCGAAGCAGCGTAATATACTAATGTGTTTGTCAGTGGCGGACCGCTCATCAAGGGAGAAATGAAATTGACTTCAACGTACATGAATACCGCCTACTCAGTGCTAAAAGGACTCAACGCTGTCATCGGACTCTTCTCTTCGTTGGCAACCAACATGCCGGATTTTGGCAGGTTCTCCAAAAACCGGATGGCTGGCAACCATCAATTCCTTGCTCTTCCCATAATTGGAACGCTTGGAGCATTGACACCGATATTCGTCACTGACGCCCATTCATATATATGGGGCGAGTTCGAGTGGTACATGCCAAATGTCATTGCCAAGTTCGACTCCCGGGCAGCAAAATTTTTCGTATCTGCCAGCTTCCTCCTTGCAACCATCGGCAACCAGATTGCAGCGGGTACCTATCCATTCTCAAATGACGTATCAGGTATGATGCCCAAATATATCAACAATTTCAGGGCTACCGTCTTTCTATCAATCTTTTCCATTGCCTGCACGCCTTGGAATATTGTCAGGAATGCGTCAGGTTTACTTGCCTTCCTCAGCGGCTACTCCTGCCTCATGGGACCTCTTGCAGGCACAATGATCAGCGATTACTACCTTGTCAAGAAGAGTAAGCTCGACGTCGATCAGCTATACACCTCTCATGGTATCTACTGGTATGATTATGGCTGGAACTGGAGAGCCTGGGTGTCTTTTCTTACGGGTGTCGCGCCCCTCTTGCCGGGCTTTGCGAAAAGCATCGATGGTACACTTGAAATCAGTGGGGCATGGAAGATTTACACATTCGCGTGGGCCTTTGGAATTTGCCTCTCGACCTCCACACACTATGTGATTTGTACGTACATTTCTGTGCCGACAAATTCACTGGCTGAGTTCGCTGTATACCCCCCACAGCTCGAAGATGTCGCATCGTCTGTTCTCGAAGGCGAAGAAGTCTCAACCAAGGAAACAACGGTTGCGAAAGCGAAGGAAGTAAAGCAAGTAGTTTAAATAATTATTACTAGAAATCTACGCCAGGAATAGTTTCGTCCTTGTGGAAAAATGAGGCCGCATCAAAGAAAATTTTGTTCCTATGTTATCGTTTTTGCAATGCCCATGTCTTTGGCCACCATGAAGTTGACATTGCTCTTAATGATATAGCTGATCAATCCCTGCTCGATCGGCGCTCTGGTTGGCTTGGCTTTTCCCGCTTCTTATCGCGTGCCTCAACGACCTCTCAATTAGTTCACTCTCATCGTTGATGGTCAAGCAGACGACCACTGGCTCAATGGTCTTCACTACGACGGTGGATAGTTAGATCCGACATGCACCAAGAATCAAGGTTGTTTTAATGAACTATGTTCGTAGCGTATTGGGGAGCACCAAAACAAGCCACCAGGCTTTGCTTGACCGGATATGAATCAGTCACAGCAACAATATCAACCGCAGACTAGGATCGCCAATGCCATCGGATTCCATCTATCGCACAGAAGGCTGTATACCCCAAATCTTTACCAGCAGTCATGGAAATTATCCCGGATGAGATTTTCGCACCAAGCCAATTCTTCCCGCAAGCAATCAACTCCCAAAACGCTCCCAAAGCAAGATCACGACGCCCATGCGACCCTTGTCGTCGGCGCAAGTCACGATGCGAGAAACCAGATGATCATCAACCCTGCCTTCTGTGTCGCTTTCACCACCAGGAATGCACATTCAACGAGAACCCGCCACCGCGAAAACGACGAGCACTAACGATCAACGCCAGCCCAGAGCTCAGCGAACCTATCCCAAATCCATTGGCATATTCACCAAACAGTCGCAGGAGCAGTACTGCTGCGTCTACATCACCTCACAATGCGCCCGCGACGATCCGTCAGGATCCACCAATAGACGATTACGCGAACCTTCGTGGTCCCTCACTCCTGAAGAAGACACTGGGCTTGCAGACTGGTAGGCACAGCCGCCTTCTTGGGTCTACCTCAGAGTATGAAAAATACCTACTTGCATATGAACCAACTCAAGGCCTTCAAAATCCTGGTTCGTCTGCTGGACTATCTACGTTGAGGCGAGTGGAGGATATAGGCGCCACAACATTCATCACATTGCCCGATGTCGGCTCACTCAACCACCAGCATGATATCCCAGATCTAGATGCGATAGAAATATCTGTCGCACCTCACGGATCCCCTTTGATCCACCTATACTTCCGAATTGTCCACCCTAGCTTTCCTATCTTGCATAAGAAGGTCTTCCTAGAAAAGTATGCACGCACGCACAGGGAGTTTTCGCCACCTCTTCTTGCTGCAGTCTATCTCCTAGCCCTGGACTGGTGGTCGTATTCGAGTGAGTTGGCCTCACTACCGAAACCGGATGTGTCTTATCTCGAGGAGCTAGCCATGAGATCGTATTGTAATATTATCCATCGGCCCAAGCTCTCGACCATACAGGCAGGTTTACTGCTTCTCCAGCGACACGAGGGGAATAGCTGGGCGATGACGACGCAACTTGTTGGCCTTGCTCAAGACATGGGTCTCCACCTCGACTGCACAGAATGGCACATTCCAGGCTGGGAGCGGGGGCTTCGAAAGCGCCTGGCGTGGGCTATATACATGCAGGACAAATGGGGCTCTCTCATCCATGGCAGACCCTCGCACATCACACCATCAGACTGGGAGGCGCAACCACTCAACGAATGTGACTTCCCTGAAAATGCCGCAGATGAAGACGACGAAGACGGAAGCACAGAGGTGGAGAAAGGTCGCATCTTATTCTGCTACATGGTCGAGCTCACAAAGATTCTGGCAAGCATCCTAACAACCTTTTACACGATCAAGGCTGAACGCGAGTTTGCTTGCCATGCGAGTGAAGGCGTGCGCTCGCTTCTCGACACTGCAAAGCCGCTGCAGCTTGCCCTGCGTCAATGGTATGCCGACATGCCGCCAACCCTCAAAATGCAAGACATTGCTGCGAGAAAACTTTCTAGTGTAGGCTATCTTCACCTCGGCTATTATGCCGTCGAAATGACGTTACATCGGCGTATCATCCGCTCTTTGTCGTCGGCAGATGATGCAGAGCTGTGCTTCATCTGCCGGCAAGCAGCACAAACACGACTCACTTCGGCCATGAGATTTGTTCAGTCCCTGCGGCCTGAGCACCACCAATCATTCTGGTACTCTGCGTCAAAGTACAGCTTTGTCCTCATCGGTTCATTCATATCTCTCTTGTGGGTGACATCCAATACTGAGGACGAAGCAACCCAGTACCGAAAGAAGCTAGATGAATACAAGTGGATGCTGCGCTTGTCGAGTAAATCAGCAGATTTTCTCGGGTCTGCACTGACGTTGCTCAACAATTCGACTGTCGCATTGGTAAACAAAGTGGCTGAAGATTTCGATACTCGCGGTGCAAAGACAGCCGGTCTGCTGGTGACGAGAGGTGCGACTTCTGCGGCAGCGGGCCTTGCTCATTTGGATACAGTTCGATCTACGCCTCCTGATTTAGCGCTCGCCGGGGCCGAGGTCCGTGACAGCACTAGAGGCACGCCTCTTGATGGAAACAGCATGGACGAGCACTCGTGGTTCCAAGCGCTGACGGAAGGCGAGTTCCATGGCGCATAACGGAGCACAAGATGGACTCATAGCAGTGTGAGTGAGTGTTGATGTGCCAATGCGGCATTTTGTAGAGTAAACTTTGTTTTGCTCCGAGGAAACGATCTGTCAAATCGAGACCTCGCATTGAATTGAATACATTGGAAAGAGTCCGAGTGCGATCGATTGGCCATGACCAACCTACTGGTGATGCATTTCAATTGTGCTTATTCATGAAGCGTATCTCTTGATTCGCCAACTCCCACATGGAACCCGGTTAGCCCCAGCCTCGAAAGAGTCAGGGTACCAAAGACAAAAGTCGGCGCGTCGGAATGTCGGAACACAGACGCCAGAGATCTTCCTTGGCCCAGGGCGAATCATCGTAAACAAGGCTGATTGACAAATGCGGACCCGCGATTCAAGTCTTGTGTAGCAATGAATGGGGGAGATGACAAGGAGTGCACCCATATACTTTGGCGCTGTAAACTTTACCACCTCTAAAATTACCAGAACAAAAGGCGCATCTAGCCTCACACGCAGAATGACGCAGAGAAATTTGAAGGGCTACATTTATAATTTTCTCGTTACAGAGAGGACGAAGCGGAAAAAGCTGCAGCATGGCAGTTGATCGCACGTGCGTTGTAGTCAAGCCTTTGGGATCAAAGGACCCAAAGGCGTCTCTCTCCACCATCCTAAATCTGCTGGATGACTTAACCCACATCTCCACATCCCCCACCCCAAAACGAGGGGTAAAATAGACGTCAAAACAAAAACAAAATCTACTGAGATAATTGACATCCTATTGCATAGCCAGGGCGTGAATCACGGAACCATACGTAAACCATTATCTGCACAATGTGCCAAAATCCCGCAAACATTTCTTTTTTTCCTAAGCCGTCCCGTTGAAAAGGAAAAAAAGCACTGCGGAGCTTTTTTCGCAAGAAACATCCGAGCGAAAACAAAAACAAAGGAACACACGCGCTTGGTTCACGAAATAGTTACCAAAAAGGAGCAAAAGACAGGATATCCGACGTCATTATTATCCGCCCACAAACAACTAGCAACATACGCTATCACTGCACCCACGGTTTCCATATACTTGCTTTATCCCGCACGACTCCCACATACGCAAGGAGCACAAGGCACAGACAGAGAAGAAGAAAAGGGGGAGAGGCGGACTACAAGCGGTCAAATCCCAGTTTAGTGAAGCGGAGAAATAAAATGCACCATGCGCTCATCACTTTCGCTCCTTCGCACCCTGTTTACTGGGGGGTAAAAGAAAAGATAACAACCCTGTTAGATGCACGATGTTTCCAGGGTACCGGGGTACCTAAAAAAACATGCAGGGTCCGTCACATCCGCAGCGCGCCGCCGGGTGTTCCTATTGGGTGAGGAGAAAGAAAAAAGAGGGAAGAGGGAGAGAGGGATAGGTGGTTATTGTGATTAGCAATCCCCTGCCAAAAGAAGTGCCACGCGGACACAAAGGTTATTTCACGTGGTGGACAAAGGCAATAAAAGAATCAAGGAACGTATAGCACTAGAAACTTGGAAATCAAGGCATTTTGGAGAGAACATCAAAGTGTACAAACATTTATCATTGCGATCGTAATTTGCTAAAACAGTAAAACTACATAGTAAAATGATGATTCAAGAACCTAGCAGTTCAAATCGCTGATGAATTAACCATCAGTAGTGGGGGGTATCATCTTTTTTTCTCTCTCCTGATTTGAGCACTTCATTTCAGAACCCGTTGCGCCAGATATCCATGCGCCTTTGTGCCCGCTAAAAAAATCATATAAGCCATAGCCACGTTGCAGTCGTGAATACGTCAAACAAACATCAATAAGGTGATAGGTTGAAGAGGTATGAAAAACGTCATCGTAAAGGCTCGACCTCACGCCCAGGTCTTGGATGTATTGAGACCAAGCTCAAGATGCTGGGCGATAGCAGACGCAAAGTCGCCGTTTACATTTGACGAATGGCGGCGACGCTCACGGCGTATTTGGTGTTCTGCTTCCATGAGACGCTCCTGGATCCAGGCGCGCTGCTTTTCATCGTTGCGGATACAGTCGGTATTGAGGAGCTCAGTAAGAGTGGCCACAATCTGCTGGTTGATCTCAGCAAGCTTTTGAGACTCTTCCGTGTGTATGTCGTCGACACTGGTACGTGGGGTCGCGTTTGTCCTGGGGTTGATAGGGATTGGGTCACTCGCTGTTGAAAACGGCGAGGAGTACTTCGAGGACGTAGGAGATGACGAAAGAGATTGAAATTCGGGTGAGCTGGGAGTCATAGGTGCGTTGAAGGGAATCTCCATGGCCATACGGCGTTGGAGAGCTTCTTTCTGCGCGGAGAGCAGCATGTACTTTTGCATCGATTGATGCTGGACGCAAGTGTTAGTACATACTGCTTCATAGATTACCATAGATGCACTTACCCGACACAAAGCGGGCCTCGACATGGGGCTCATAGTGTCGTTCAACTTAGTATCGTCTGACATTTGCATTGTTGGCGGTTTGCAAGGTTTGGTTTCTGATTGTGTGGGGATGTTAGGCCCTGATAGATATACTTCTTGATAATGCCAAGAGCGTTGCGTGGTGGGAGATCGGCAAGGCCCTAGAAAGGTGGGTACCAAAGCCTAATCAGTGTGTGGATCGAAGTGGAGCCGGGACGACAAGGTGATGCTGCTGTGAAGCCTTGGTGACGGTGACGCGCAAGCTGTGGGACGAGAGTGGTTTATGATGGTTTGATTCCAGAGATTGTTTGACAAAGAAGGACAACCTCAAGCTTTATGGCCATCAAGCAACTTAACTACTTTGCAACGAGAGCTGAGTAGGCCATGACGTCCGGTGGGGAGAGCCCATCCAAGACATGGCGCGGCTGAATCCGCCCTTCCAGGCTTTGAGCAGCCGCGCACGTTTCGAGCTACCCAGTTAGGATAGCCAGGGGCTTTCGGTGGGTGGTATTGTGATTGGTAGAGTCGTCCCTTTTGTTGATCTGCATGTGTTGTGAGGGGGCGGCTAAGCGAAATCACGTCACCGGTAGGGACTTGAATTAGGACCCTCGGAGTAGAATCGCGATCGTTCAAACAAGCCCACTGATAAGTCCCAACGAAGATCGTGATTGCGTGCTGTACCTGCATGGCTGTTGAGAAAAACGTTAGTGAGTTGCCTCTCACAGCTCAAAAAGTGAAGATAACGACACATGTCTGTATGCAATTTTCTCAGTGCCATCACAATTCCATCATGGTGCGAAATTGCCCATGCGTTACAAGAGATGACGTCGGGCTAAAACCCGAATTATCCCAGCCGCACATCTCGACAAAGGACCCCTGGCATAGTTCAGACACGCCTCACAAATCACCATCAGCTTATCGAATAGATGCCCATGTAAGACATTCAGCTTGAGCTTCCAGCCAGGTTAGAGACATCCGGATCACTGAGCACAGCATCTGATTGCTACGATTGCAGGCCTACGTGATTATGGGGCGGAAATCATGTTTGAACGCCACATTTGTGGCTCAGTCTCGCACGTGTGCCGGGTTCCGGCTTAGCGGTGACGTTCCTGTCCAACCCTTCAGCACTAATCATATTCCACGGATGAAGTGCCTCGGGTTGTGACCATAGACACGGCTTCTAGATGAAGGTCCAAATCCTTCGCTGATGCAACGTACCGCACGTCACATGAAAACGCCACGTTGGAGTCGCACATGGGTAATGAGGTCTGTAAAGGAATGTGCTGCAATCTAAGTGGTACGCGGTGATGCGATCAGGGAACCTGCATGGAATTCCCGGCCTTTCGTTTAGAGAGGCGTCAAATTTGCGAGCACCTGCAGATTTCGAAGTCCGTCACTTCCAGGTGTACGTGTCTTTCGGCATAGGCATGTTTAGGCTGATAGAATGCTTTACGTCCAAAACCAAGCCTTGGTTGGATGGGAGTAGAACAACTGATGTAGTAATTTCGAAAGTCTCAAAAAGACGTACAAGAACGTCACTCTTCGGTTGCCTGTCGCTCCAACCAGAAACCTTTGCCATAGCTGATGACAATTTCCTGACCACGGGCAATGCCCTTTGCCCTTTTGCCACTTTTGCCAGCACTGAGGACGAACACGCCGACTCGCTTCTCCACCTTGCCGTTTCCGCAGTCCACATGTATATCGCGAAACTCGGCATTGGGCGCGGACGAGACTCCTCGGTAGTCGTTGATGAAGCGGGCTTCGTTGCCCATCACCGACGCATCGACGCCGATACCGAGTTCTCTGTCTAGTGAGAGGTCGTAGTCGGATGTTTCATTGGTATCAGTCTGATCGTGAACATAGCCTAGATATGGCAGGATGAACGAGTCTGGGGGGAGCTGCTGGTTAGCACAGAGAGCATGTTGCCCAAACGCTGGATGAGCAGAGTCTGTGACTGGGGTAATCTTGACATTGGTGTATGGTCCACTAGGTTTGTAAATTGGTACATTGGGGTCCAAATGGAATTTTGGGAATACGACTGTCATGAGCTTCTCACGGGAGAGCTTCTTTGAGTATGAAGGGGCATGGAGGTAAATGGCATGTCCGTCCCATCCCTTTGGTACGGCGGGTTGGGTTCTTGGCATTCTACAACGGAGCCGGAGAGGCCGTCCGATGGCTAAGAGACTTGGAGGCGCGGTTGACACGTTAGTTTCCGGTGATGGCGGTGATGGCGTCTGAGCAGACAAGAGGTGTCGGAGGCAGATTCTGGATAGGTGGCGTTGGGGAAGAACAATGGCGTCCGGTGAGTTGGCAGCATGGAAGAGCAAGGCTGCTCGTGCTGCCTGAGGGGCGAGGGGCTCTTGCCTGGGCGGCGTGACTTCGGGACAGGGGGGCGACTAGCGCGCGCCTGGATTTCCCTCACCGTCAATACCACCTTCACCAACACGACGCTACGCCTCACCATTCTCACCGCGATTCGACACGCTTTGTTGGACCCAAGGAAATGACCACCGCTTGGGGTAAGTCCGCACATGGTAGTGGAGATCGAGATGCTCGTGTTACGCGGTGCACTATGTGCTGCTTAACATATTTCGATATAGGTAAGCCGATGCCGCGATCAATGCGTAAGAGCTTACTGCTACTGTAGCGCCCACTAGATCCATGCGCCGCTTGAGGCGATACTGGATGCGAGATTACACGGTTCCGCCTGAACGTGTTACCGCTCGTCAGCCGGTGACGGATCACGCCTGACCCGACTTACTGCAGAAGAAGCTTGTCAAAACGACTACAGCGTAGAAGCCACGCGCAACTACAGCCTTACTCTGACGTCTGACAAAAACCACTCGCTCTACTTGGATATGTATATACAACGCTCCGCCAGGCTACCACTGTTATGTATGTGCAACACAAGTGTTCATACGGCTATGTACCAGCAACCAGCGCATGTCGGTCGGTCCTTCGCTCGATTAGTCAAAGGTCTAGAAGCCTGCAGCGATGCAGGAACCCGTCAATATCCACTGGGAGCATGGACCAATGACATTGCATCGACAGTTACAGACGGCTTGAATTCGCGCCCTCTCCTTTCAGCAGGTGGCTATTTTTGCGCGCACGCGGGGAGGCCCCTCGATATGTCAATGAGTGGACACAGCGAATCTCGGGGCTGACGGGCCTCGGGTGTGTCGCAATGCTAGCCCTTCGAGATGGTCCCTCAACCGTCGCTTTGTTCAGGTGTTCAGTGATGGAGCCAAGAGCGGTGTGGCCTACAGATGCCACGACGCGTAACTGAATCCACTTGACCAAGACGCTCAACATTGGCGTCGCCCTCTTGCATGTTTGTGCAGCCCGCATCTCTGCCGTCCTGCGGCTGGCGACCATAAGCTTCAGGAGAATCGCGCCTAGTGGGTGATTGAGCAGATTCGGCGTGCACAAGTCGCTCACTAGCCGACAGGGCTCCCGAAAGAGTTAGCATGGGAGTCGAGATCCTGAGACGACATGAGTCGCTTGGTAGGGAGGATGTCAAGCTCATTTCGTTTCTTTCCAGCATCCTCGCCCTAATTGGCTCGCCCAGCACGTATCAATAAACGACTCATAACGGCGGCCAATGTCGACGCTATCCACCACCTCCCCCTATTCCGTACTGTTTCCACGCACAGCCCGCACCGCGGCGCTACCCCGACGCCACGCTAAAACTCTTGTGATGCTACCGAACGGAGACGGCCACGTCCAAGTGCCCCTGTTGATGGGGGTGAGCATTCTCGGCAAGGTCAGGTCGTGTACAGTTGTATATAATGTCTTCCCCAGCGGCCTCTTGAATTTTTTCTCTACCACACACTCACTACACTCGCTAATACCCGGTTATCACCGATTACATTCGTTCTCTACGACCTCCTCCGCCCCTACTTAATACCAACCGTATTTAATACCAACCCCCTCAACACTCAAGATGCGTTCCTTCGCCGTTGTTGCTGGCTTCGCCGCCGTTGCCCTTGCTGCTCCTCACTACGAGGCTTACCCTGCCGAGTCCTCTCCTGCTGCTGCCTACCCAGCCAGCTCTGCTCCCGCCGCCTACCCAGCCAGCTCCGCTCCTGCTGGTTACCCGGCTAGCTCTGCTCCCGCTGGTTACCCTGCCAGCTCTGCTCCTGCCGGCTACCCTGCCAGCTCTGAGGAGGCCTACCCCGCTGAGACTCCCTCTTCCCCTGCTGGCTACCCTGCCGTCACCCCCTCGGCTCCCGCTGTCACCACCACCGAGGTCATCTCCGCTACCACCTACGTCTGCCCCGAGGAGACCACCATCACCTACGGACCCAGCACCTACACCGTCCCCGCCAGCGGCACCCTGAGCATCCCTCAGTACACCGCTACCTACGTCCACACCCCGGTGCCTTCCGTCCCGGCTCCTGCCAAGTCCACCCCCGCTGTCCCCGTCCCTGCCGTCAGCAAGCCCGCCTACACTCCTCCTGCCTACTCCGCCGTTCCCCCGGCTCCTCACTACCCTGCCACCAACGGCTCCACCCCCGTTGTCCCCGCCGCCGGCACCGCCACTGGCAGCGTCCCCACCCCTACCAAGACTGCTCCTCCCCAGTTCACTGGTGCCGCCGGCAAGGCCACCGTTGGCTTCTTCGCCATCGCTGGTGCCGTCGCTGCTTTCTTGTAAGCACCTCGCTCTTGAGTGGTTTGTTGTGACATGACTTGTCGTGTCGCTACTGTCTATTCTTGAGTTCGGAAAGAGGAGGGTGATTAACAATATGGCTTCACGGGTTACGACTTTAACTCTGCATCACGATTCAGTCCAGGATTGGGAGCGCCTTGGTTGTTGTACGAACCCCTGCTTCCTTGCGCAATTCTGTCGCAGCAGCATTTCGATGGAGATATAATACTTGGTATTGTAATACGCATTGGTTGGAATGCTTAGTCGCCCTATGGAGGGAGTCGTGTGGTCCAGGTGGCCTTTCTTGTTCATAGATTCTTTGGCTGTATTTTGAAAAGAATAGGCAACACAATTAACAGTAGACCACCTATATTATACCTTTGGATCTATCTCCTATTCTCTGCTTGTGATGTCTTGACTTTTGTGATTGTTCAATCTTGGTGACGTTTGCACTTCCGCTCTTCTCCCAGTCCCCCGATCTGACCGCCCTTTTCTTCGGCCATCCTTGACTTCACTCGATCCTAAACGCACCCCTATGCCGAAATAGTAGATATCCCCGGCCCGCCAGCACGACATCTCCGCTCAATCCAATTCGCCGCAACCTCCCCCCTACTAGATACTTGTCCTACCCGCCTGTCCACAGCCGGCAACAGCTCGCTCACCCATGTAATGCTAATATACAACCAAGGCCAGTTACTTCCTTACCTACCCTCGGTGCTTACTCGCCTCTTCTCCTCTCTACCCCATCCCCTTCCGAGCGAGCCACCGCGTTTGTCTCAAGTTCAGGCACCAACGAAGCGGAAAAATCCCCCCGAGATGAACGGCAAGGACGTGGATTATGTGCAAATCAAAAGGGAATCAAGTTGGTTAGTTAGGTTCTAACATCATGTCACAGGTGTACAGTTGAAGTAAGCTTTTTTTGTTTTTTTTTCAGCTCGGACATGTGTGTACCCTTTTGTTTTCTTTTCTGTTGTTTGTTTGTTTTGATTTTATTTTTCCGGGAGAAAGGTGACGTAGGGGGGGGGGACACGGGACGGAAGAAATGTCCCCTCCCTTCTTATTCTTTTTTGTTGGGCGCAGATGCAGGTGCAGGGCGGCGGGTGGATGAGGCGTTGAGGTGGGGGGCGCGTAGGCAGGGTAAAGGGTGGCGGTGTGCGTTGATAGGTGTGTGTGGGTGTGTGTTGGTGTGATTTGCATAACTTGTGTATCTATGACTTGCATGCATACGTACAGTATGTGAGGTATTATACAACTATCGAGCAGTTACTATAGCTATACGACAATATAGCTCATATGAAAGTATGGCCAGTAGATGGGCTTGCTGGGCAAGGCCGCGGTGCGAATATCTATCCATCTAGCTAGTTAACTGCCGAGCGGAACAATACCGTCTTCTTCGGCGGGGTTTTTTTTCTTGGGAGAGATTTGGCGTAGAGATTGTTGGACAGGCGTGGCTTACCGCTTTTTGGGGCTTGGTCGTGACGATGGAAAGTTAGTGCTTATACTACTATGCTTCATTTTCTGGGATTGGAGGGTCGATGATACGTCCGTTGTTTAATGCCTTGGGCTGGTTGTTGTGGAAGACGCAGGTACAGGGTTGATGTCACATGTGTGATGGGATTAGGAGATGAGGTTGTTGTATATTGAACTCTAACTAGTAATCGGATGTTTTTGGGGAAGTGGTAGTACAAAGGCGCGCACCCTGGTCCCCTTGATCCCCCCCTCATCACAAACGCATCCTACGTACTCCAACTAATTTTCCTCCTCGATTTCAACACACGCATGGTAGTTCTTCATACAAGGGCGCTTCACTTAATTCGGCGAACCTTGTCGGCACCTCGCACCGCTCTTGCCACAATCGCTCGCAACGCCGTAGTCGCAGCATCCTCCGCTTGAGTTGCACTGGTATGCGTGGGTACTGACGCGCTTGGTGCGTATCGCATACGTGCCGGCGCCGACGACGCAGTTACCGCAGTAGACGCCTGCAGCAAGGCCGCTGACACAGGCGCAGCCGTTGTAGCTACATGCTCGTTTGTCAAGAGGGAGGCTGTCGCGGTTGCTCAGGGTGGGGTTGCTGTTAGCCTCTGGTGATGGCGAGGCAAGTGCCGTAATGGCGAATAGTAGAGAGAGGGTGTATTGGAAATGCATTGTTTATTTTTTTCTTCCTTCCTGGGCGTAAATCTTGGGAATTGGTGAGTATCGAGATCAAAGGGTGAGTCAGCTAGATAAAGTGTTTATTGTTTGCTATGCGGGACGGGAACGACGTTGCTGTTCACAAGTATCGATTTGGAGTACAAACGCTGATTGGATGTGTCGTCGTATTCTTCGCTTTCGAGCTGCAAGCCACCAATTTTTCAGCTGAACGTTGCTAGTTAGATCGTGTCCTTGCTGTGACGTTGATCGTGTGGAGTTTTCCATAGCATCTTTTACACCTTCCAATTAAAGCCTTGGTCTCGAATCAACGACAGTAGTACGATTAACACAGGCCTGTGTTGACCATATCGCGACACTCTCGATCCCACCGGTTAAAAAAAGCGTTGCGTTGAGTCACCATTCTAATTCCTTAGCACCCATGTTGATGCACGACATGTACTTCATTACTTTTCTGTCCCCTGGAAATACAAAACATCACCTTTAACGAAGCCATCTCCAACACCTGTTTCTTGTCCCCAAACTACACGGACTTCCCCATACATGTACATTTCAAATATAAACACTCCGTGTACATGCATGAATCGCCTTGAGTGAGGCTAGGTCTATGACTTATTGTTTTGCATCTATTTAGTGTACATCATGTCACAATATTTTTTTTTCCTCCGAAAACAACGACGGACCNCCCCCCCCCCCCCAAAAAAAAAAAACTACCGGAATCGGGATATTTAAAAAAAATTAGGCTAGATCGATAGGCATAACCGAAACGTACATCCTCATGTAACTACTTGCATTGACCTTCAAACACATTTACACCTGCACCATCGAATCTGTTGTGTAGAACAATACGTTTCTACACGCAACCCAAAGAAGACGAAAAGAAAATATTGGAAGTCTCCATGTCCAACTACTCTATTATTTGATTTTCCAAAGTTAGAAAAAAGTGACATAGAATCGTCAAGTTAACATCTGACATCGCTTTAAAACATGTCACACTCGTTGCCACCATTTCACGCAACCCATACATTATCATGTGCTGTTGAATCGTAAAAGCACATCATCGGTTCTAAATAGCGACCTGACTTCTTCTTCTTCTTCTCAGATAACACAAAGATCCCTATACACCCCACCATCGCAGAGTGCAAGCAATGAACAAGAAACCATTGATCTAGGTAATCTACCTCATACCATCTTATCTTTGAAAAAAAGGACTTTGGTCTAAGTGAAAAGAGAGAGAGAGAGAGAGAGAGACCCTTCTATACCCGGAATCACTTGCAGAAAAAAAAATGGACGCCAGAAAACGCCATCGTACATGACCTCGTAACCAAGCGTAACCCACCCTCTCATGTGCATGGTAAAGCTTACAAGAGCGTATCACCAAGTGCACACCTAACAATCGACACACCGGCACGCACGGTATCGCCTGCACCCTCGGCGTCAAGGCTAGGATTGACCTCGACAAGATCAAGCGCAATCAGCGAGCCCGTCTCGGCAACGCACTCGGCGATGAAGTCGCCTTCTCTTAGCGTGAGACCGCCACGGACAGGCGTACCGGTGCTGGGTGCCCACATGGGATCGAGGGCGTCGACGTCAAAGGAGAGGTGGATGGGGGTATCGCTTCCGATCCAGCCCAGCGCCATATCCATGACCTTGCCGATGCCGTGCCTGTTGCAAAGAGAGGGGGAGATATCAGCCACGGTACATTCAAATGCAGAGTCAGAAACTTACCTGTCGATATCGTGCATAGAAAACGCCTTGATGCCATGCTCTCTCAGAATCTTCTTCTCTCCCTTGTCGATATCCCGTAGACCAATGTACACAAGCTTTTTCAAGCTGAGTCGATGCTCCTCTTTGATCCACCCGAAAACATCGTCGCGGTCTTCAGTCGCAAGGCCCGTTAGGAAAGAAACAGGCATGCCGTGAATATTACCGCTGTCAGACGTCTCAGGCGTGTTAATATCAGCATGGGCATCGACCCAGATGACTGCGATTTCCCTGCCGAGACGCTCGCGGATGGCTTTTGCGGTACCGGAAATGGTGCCGATGGCGATGGAGTGGTCGCCGCCGAGGGTGAGGACGAGCTTGCCGTCTTTGGCGTGCTTGTACACCTGGTTGCTGACTTCGCGGGTTACGGCGCTGGCGAACTTGGGGCGCTTCATGCCTCGGTAGTCAGGGTCCTCGGTTGGCTGGAGCTCAGAGTAGTTGTGGACCTGGCCGTCGTAGGTGACGTTGTACTCTAGGTCTTCTTCTAGCTGCTTGATGAGGCCGTTTTCGATGAGGGCCATGGGGGCGGCATCGACACCAGCTTTGGGCTGGACATGGTGTTGTTAGTTGCTGGTACAGTGTACGTGTAAGATTGTTGTGTAAGAAAGGCTTACCTGACCGCCACTGAAGCCGACCGCGACGATACCCAGCTCATGCCGACTAGGCAAGAAGTTGGGCTGTTTTGTTGGTGCAGAAGTCATTTTTATTTACTGAAAAGGTATGTTAATACGGTCGTTCACAGTGTTTTGTGCAGGAGAGTCGAGTGTGCAGAATGTTTGTTGTTCAAAGTTCCTCGTTGCGGAAGTGCGACTCGGAAACCTCCAGCTTGCCAAAAGAAAAGAAAAGAGATAAAACAAGACCACGTCTGAACGCAGGAGCATGGAGGTCTTACCTGGCGTTGATTTGCTTTAGTACGGCAGGACACGATATATAGTGGGGGGATTTCAAAAGATGCTAAAGTAGCTGTCCAAATATCCAAGACTCCTCTACCAAGACTCAAGTCTAAGGTATTCAACAAGATAAATAAATAAAAAGGAAACCGCGAGATGCGAAGATAACACGACAACAAAAGCAGGGCAGAGACGCGGGGCGCCCTTTTTATCTCTGGCACGGGTCTCGGTTGTTAGGTAATTATGTGTCGCTGATTTTTCGTGGCCATCGTGTACACCTGTACTTAGGGGAAGAGCAACTTGAGGCTCTCGTCAAATTTATCACTTAGGGGAAGTAGTCGGGCCCGGAAGGTCTGGTAACAGATGGTGCGGGCCCACCACTAAGCAAGAGGGCCGAGGCAAGCCATGTCGCTTTAGGTAGGTGGCATGTTTGATCACTTTTGCAGAGAGGGCTAGAAAGCCGAGGAAACACAAAAGTGCTTGGGATATGCGCAAATGGAACAGAGCATGTATGTGTTGTAAGTATAGGTTACTTGTAAATGTGTGGGTGTAGGGCAATTGAGGCGGGCCAGGCAGACGGACGGGATGCCGTGTTGCGGGCACAAGCACGAGTGGGATGGATTGCATTGGCGCTAGTCCGTGCTGGGAAACGGCGGGTGCAGTCGGCTTTGCGCCCATTTTCCTACGCTTCAGCCGCTGCCGCCGCCGCCCTGGCCGTTGTTATCTTCGCCCAGCTGCAGCCTCGCAACACCTGACCTCTGGTTATACACCGATTGCATAATTGCCAATACCCTTATATCCACTATCGCACAATGTCGGGTCAAGCTATTCGCTTTGTCGCTGCAGTGGCGGCCAGGCCAAGTACGGGCACCATTCAGTTACTCTGTCATGTGAAGCCGGGTGTCAGTGCGAATCGCGAGGGTATTGCTACCGTTTCAGACGAGCGCATCCAGCTGTGTGTGGCAGCCCAGGCGAGAGACGGCGAGGCCAACAAAGCTGTGAGGCGAGTCGTTGCTGATGCGCTCCGAGTACCAAAGTCGGATGTCGAGGTTATCAAGGGTATGAAGAGCAGGGATAAGACGGTGGCTGTTCGGGCAAGTCTCCTAGAAGCGCCCGAAGAACAAGTCGAAAGGATAAAAGTTATGCTACAAAAAGTTTCCGGAACTTAAATACAATATTGTTCTTTTGGGTTAGCAACAAAACGAGTCCAGTAGTAGAAAATCACTGGTATCACGTAAGAATTCAAAAAAGTCAAATCTTGCCAGTTCTTAACTTATTATCATTATACGACTGTCATGTACAAGTCATTAAGGAGCGTTGTATATACACCATAGCTATATCCATTCCTCCGCGAAATTACCAATTACGTTAATGTATCCATGATACAATACGATCGTTCTATATGTACTTTTGTTTGGTATGAATCGAATCGCAAGGGCAAGGCATCTAGTATTGCCAGGCGCCAGGGGCATCGACGGGAGCTATTCACAAGACGTTAGTAATCTGCATGTTCCAAAAAGAGTAGACTAGAACAAGGTTCAAACTTACCGGCAATGGCGCTGAATGAGAGGCACTCGTCGCTGAAGGTGACGTTGTCGAGCTTGCCGTAGACCTTCCATCCATCATCCTCGGAGCCAGGGCAGGCAAGGAAGCCGCAGTCCCAGTTCAGGTAGCCAAACTCGTCGCTGTTGGGAGCTGGGGTGCGGCTGAAGCCGGTGACGGTCGAGCCATCGGGGATGTAGGCAGAGTGAGCGGTGGTGTAGCTCAGGGAACCGTCAGGGCCGACGTAGACCTGCTGGCCACCGGGAACAACAACGCCGAGGCTGAGAGTGTTGTTGCCACCAGCAAATGTGGTCGTGTTGCCTGGTGGGCAATTCTCAGCACCAATGACTTCTGAAGGGCAGTAGGAAGATGGTCCTCCCTTTCCACCAAGGTAGAAGAATCCGCCGCGGGCGTTCAAGTTCTGGAAGTGGATGGGAGAGGCGCTGCGTTGAGAGATGACGGTGAAGTAGGCGCTGGTGTCTGCTTGCCTAGCAACAGGCTGAACAGCGGTAGGAGCTGCCATGGCGGCAGCGAAGAGGGAGGCAAGAGCAGTGGTGTACTTCATCTTGACGGTGTTGATGTTTGAAAAGCTGGAGACAAATAGGTGATTGTAGATGATTAGGTATTAGAGTCGAGGTGTTGTGAAGTGGTAGAGCTGAGTTGATGGTCCTGCTGGAGGTGTCATGGACGTCTCTTTATATTACACACAGGGCGGGACCATGCAACATGATCTTTCATCATCGCATGGAGCCGTCTTGCGTGTATGCGGAGTCGCTTGCGCGCCTATCCAGAGCACACAGCCCTGTCTCTGGGAGAGGAACCCTGGTCACACGTGACTGGCTAAGCTCATTCCACTGACGACTTGGGTCAAGATCAACCAACGCTAGCACAAGGATAGAGCAAATTCAGTGGGGCTACCCGCTGTGTTGTATTGAGATTGCCCAGAACAACCGTCGTACCCGACCCTTCCCATCCGAACACGAGCGACGGTGATGGTGATCTTCTCGTGTTGACTAGTACAAATGTTCATCAAGTCATGCGATGATGCAAGCAACCTCACTCCGTCGACCTCCGATGGAATATCTCTCTGCCAATGTTACGAAATGGCGGGATCCAAAGTGGAGAGTATGATGCCATTGGGTACCCGTTCGTTTGCGACGGTCGCTTTTGCTTGCTAGGCAGTCCTGGACGGGGATTTTGCATCCCGAGAAGACGGTGTCTCCCTAGCACTTCCCCTGCTCACCATTTTGCTATTTTGGTCCGGATGCCGGTGATATCACTAGCAAATATGGACGTGTTTGTGCTAGCTGGGGGTTGTGAGCCGATCAGCAGATGCGGCGACATTTCTGTGCAATCATCGAAATTGGTGGAACAAATTCACGACCCAGCCCATCGTCATACCGTTCCCCACTCTCGGGGTTGTGCCACACCCGTCTGGCTAGCGCTCCTACTGTTGCCATGCCCGCAGATAACTGTACTTGCATGCAATACTGAGTGCCTTTCGCCTATGTAAGCCCTCGTATTGCGCTTACGAGACCCTGCGCCTCTCTGGGGTAACGCTGATTGCCGCCCCTTGGGCATTAGCAATGTCACCTGCCATGGTTGTTTCTGCCGCAAGACCGCCACTGCCACCGTCTGGCCCTCGTACGAAGGAAGCGTCCTCGTAGCATCTCCGACCATGTCCGGAGCGGGTCCTTTGAAGCGCAAAACACAGGACCGTTTTGTCATGCCACATCGCAACCAAGGCATGTAGTGGTTAAAGAGCGCATGACATGTGACCCCTGTCAGCCAATATGGAGAAACTGCTTGATTTGGCCGCTCAACTAACAACAAAAGCTTGACAGACGGCTCGCATGGCTGCAACCGTGCGTTTCAATAGCCTACTTGCATGAACCATGATATGGGAACAGACTAGAAGGAGCGAGCAGCGGTGAATGTTTTGCGCCCAACTTCCAACAATAGAATAGAATGCCTCGAGGCTGCTATCGACCGTCTTCTACTACATCCACAGACAGAGCTTGCCACTTGCTGTTCCAGCGGCCACCCAGTCAAGCGTAGGGTGGAACTTTGCAACAGACGGTACTGCTGTAATACCATCGCCTCCCAGCTGCGCCAGCTGTTCGCCCTTTGCAGTGTATATGTCTACAAAGCGGTTCATGTTGCCAATGCAGAAGCGCTGCACATTGTCCTGAGGAAACTGTTGCCACTGGGCTCGTAATCTACACACATAGTAAGCATCATAGTTTGCAAGTATTGCATATATGGGCCGACAAACATTGTAACCCATCGCCCAGTCTGGTTGTTGTGCGGCACAATAACCGTAGGCTCCATCTCGGCTTCTTCCAAAGTCGTCCCGGCCTTCCAGTCAGCACAGTTCCCGAAATCATGGATTTTAATAGTGTCATCGTATGAAGCCGTAGCCACTTGACCAGCAGAGTTCCATGCAGCGTGTGAGACAGATAGCTTGCTAGTATGCTCACCAACAAGGGTCGGTAAACGATCGTCCCCCTTGCCTGTGATTTTGCGCAGATCCCAAATCTTCAAAGTACGGTCTAGAGAGGCCGTAGCTACGAGATGCGGGTGTAGAGGATGTAGAGTGAAGCCGCCAATCTTCTTATCCGACAACTGGAAGACTTGTAGTCCCGCTGCCTTTTCAGACGGCGTACGCATATCGTATATGCCGAATTGGCCGTCAAGCGTAGAAAAATATAGCGTGTTCGGATCATCCTTGGAGATCTCGAGCCCAGAGAGCGGTGCTTCTTCGCTTGCATCCGAGGGTGAATAAACTTCAATAGCAACCCCTTTTGCAAGATCCAACTTTCGTACCGTCGAATCATACGAAGCAGAGTATAGTGTGTTGGCATCGTGAGGGCTGAATTGGAACGTGTGTATTGTCCGTGTATGCGGCTTCAGGGTTGTGATGGTAGGCCCTTCTCTCTCCGTATCCTCATCATCTTCCACCTTGACCTCGGCGGCTTTCTGGGAAGCGTCGCATATGCCCAGGTTTCCAAGTTTGTCGCCAGCAAATACGAGAGGTTTGTCTGTTGTGGGATGCAGGCCCATAGAGTAGATGCGCTCGGGAGTGATTTTGATCTCATTAGGCTCAAAGTCCTCCCAAAGCTGCAGCCCACTCATGCGCTCTCGAAGTGCTCTCAGCTCTTTGTCCGTTGTTTCCTTTACGTCATTGTAGTCAAAAGTGCGCGCATATGGATCTGCTGGGCCAACAGAGAGAAAATTGCCGCTCTTGTTCCAGTCCTTGCCGGCGACCACGATGTCGCTGAAGTTGTATGCATCACTTATGCGCTGTCTCTTTGCGCGGTCGGCCTCCTTTATGGCAGCGTATTCGTCCTCTGCTTTGCGCTTCGCAACCTCACTGTCGGCCACGATGCCCCTTAGGCGTGACGACGTTCGACGCGGCGCAGTTTCTTCTTCCTTGATCTTCTTGGGCGCTGGCTTCTTGGTTTTTGGTCTCGATGGCACAGACGCCTTCGCCTTGCCTGTAGGCCCTAGACCTGCTTGCGCAGCCTCCATCTCAAGGTTGCGCAAGAGCGCCTGTGTCTTTGCGATATTTTCCTGTCTCTTGCGCTCATACTCGCTAACTTCGACATTTTTCCCGCGCGCCATGGCGGTCTTGTTTCTGTGATACGATATGATACGATACGATACGATACGATACGATGCGATGCGAAGGAAAGGACTGATTCGTCGGGGATCGACGCGCCGTCGCGAAGAGCAGTGATGGATACTGTGGATTACGATGGGGATGTGAACAAGGTGACAGACGAATCGCGTCCGGAATTGATTATCGCCTGCAAGATTTGCGGGACGTCCGATGTGTTCCTGAATATCGGGGGGGCGAAGTCTTCCCGCAGTGCAAGGGCAGCGTCATTGCCACTAGCGTAGACGCGGTCGACGCGTCAGTCACGTGCTGGCGCGTGCATCATCTAGATGCAGCCTTCAGCCTTAGGAAAGCCAATGGAGTGGCCAAGCTTCTCCAATGCGGGCGTGGGCGTGCAACGGCGGGATCTAGCGAAGAGCGGATCATGTTGTCTCCGATGCGTGCGCTTGTGTGCTCGCCTATGTATGGTTGTCAGCGCGCCATGGACCGTCGTTAGTGCAAGATGTGATCGATAGCGGTCTTGGCAGATTGGTCGAGTGGCCATCATCTTTGGCTATCGGCTGATCTGAACTTTCTCAATGCCAGATTCCACCACCATGGCACCCACACGCCTGGCCACTTTGCTGTTCGGGACGTGCCGAGCAGCCTCAATTCGCCCAGCCGCAACATGGCGACAGCGATGTCTGTATCACTCATACGATTACCCCTCGTCGCCACCATTCCCCCCCGCTGAAACGGCAATTCTTTCGTCTGCATATGCACACGTACCAAACCATGGCTTCACCATGAATGCCCTTAAGCTGGGCGCTCGAGATGCTGGCTACCTCGATATCTCTACAAATTTGCTTCCACGAGGCGTATTTGAACTGATCAATTACCATCTCGTCACTCAGCGATTGGCTTTGCAAAGCAATGTCCAGTTCCCCGAAGAGAGCGAGAACGGGAAGAAGATGGGAGCCGGCGCCAAGGTTAGGACGTTAACACTCGCACGGCTCCGCGCAAATGCACCCATTATTCACCGCTGGCAAGAGGTATGACTCTCATGGTGCACTTCCGCGGACAGTCGGCTAATGTTTTTCAGGCACTGGCAATAATGTCCCAGCCCACGTACGTCCCTGCTTCCATGGCCGAACTAGGCAAGCTCGCAGACGAAATATGGTTTCTGTCAGGCGACCAGAGTGTCGATAGTAGCTGGTACACGAAACGAGCGACCCTCTCGGCAATCTACTCGACCACAGAGCTGTACATGACACAGGATAAGTCGCATAATTTTGTAGAGACTGAGCAGTTTCTGGACAACAGACTGCAGGATCTGATGAAGGTTGGTGGCTTCATGGGCAGTCTGGGAGAATGGCTCAACTACACGGGCCATTCTGCCATCAATGTGCTTCGAAGTAAGGGAGCTCGTGTCTAGGCCGGATCTGCCTCGTCACCCAGCGCCAGATTTTTATTTTATTTTTTATTTTGATTGTGTAATAATATGTATAGTATGCAGGCGCATTTGCTCCACGGAGCCAGAATAGGCGACGAAGTGATAGAGGAGGGATCTCGATTGCGACTCTAAATGTTACAAAGATCGTACGATGAAGCGGGGGTTGAAGTGGACATCGCCGATGGACTACGTAGCAGCTTGAACGGCGCAGTCATCAATCACACGTTACTAGCTCACCACTGTGTTGCATGGTTCGCCCGGAATTTTTTCCCGGCGCCTTGACCTTGCCGAAGTTTGCTGGAAGCATGTGCGGCCCGAGCTTCATGGGCGACTTCAACACAACACAGCACCACATGACGTTTTGCTAGAACACAAGGCTAGTGGGGGTCGAGATAAGTAATACAGCTGGCGTCGGTTTTGCAGCTGAAGAGAATGGGGCAGTCCAGGGGCTCATTGCCAGGTATGGACATGGATATGTAAAGTAGAGCATTGAGGAGTAGCACCTACAAGTACTACTTTACATCAAATGACGGCTGATGACTGGCATGAACAGCCAATGACGCGGTGGCGAGAAGTCTAGTCGGACCTCTCTCAGCTCAGGGTCTTGTCGGGTGGGGTGCTAGCAGCGATGGTCTCAATCAGTTCGATCCAGCAGCTCCGTGGATCACGCTAGGCGCATCATCACGCCAACAGAATCAGGGTCCAGCAACCGACGGTAAGAAAAAAACATCATCATCCCCGGCACGGGCGCGCTGAGAGGCTGGGGCAGTGGGCTGGGGGCTGGAACTGGCCGGGGCGAAACGAGAGCAATCTCGATGGCCTTTGTGAGAGGCAGGTGCACCTAGCGCTGTGTCGACGACGGGTCGCACCGCCCGTTGAGTCGAGTCGCGATGGGTCTGAACGGAGGACAGGATGCGTTTGGAAGGTCGCACTGCCGGCAGTGGGAGAGGCTGTGGGTAGAGGAGAGCAGAGCTAGCGTGTGGAGAGTGAAAGAGCAAGGCGTTATGCCGCATGGAGACTAGCGGGGCCCTTGTCCATGATCACCGATTCAGAGAGGCATCGGGGGTCAGACAACAGACAGGGCCTTCTCTCGTGTCGCATTTACGATAGGGTCCAATTCGGGCGATAGACAAGTGAACCGACGAGGCTCATCGCCGATGCGTCGCTTGGTCCAGCCCCGGGTGCGCCACACCATGTCTTCGTTCCCTCCCAGGCACCTCGATCTCCACGACCTTTCTTGGCGTTGTGGGAATCGAGTACATCGCCATCCTTACCCACAGCTAGATCGATAATCATCATGGCTCCGGATTCAGAGAGCCCAAGAACTGTCTCTTCAGACCATCTGCTTCACCCACAGCCTCCATCCTCCACGCCCTCAGCCCGCTCTCTCTGTCCACCACCACCTGTGCCCGACAGACTCACCTCACGAATCTCCGCTGCAGAATCCCCCCATTGTTTTCGACCGCCGTCCACGACCTTACCTGCCCTCTTACACCTTACCCATCCGGGTGGCGTTCAAACCACAATCCCCACATACCAGTATCCGCCTGCATTTCGATATCGACCGCCCTCTTGCGCATATGGAGAACATCCTCTAACAATAACTCGACACATCACGCCAGCAACCATGAACGACCCTCCAGGCACCATACCGAAGTCTGTCATGAACCACCCTCGTCGCCCCCCCGCCCACAAGTCCGTCTCCCTCCGACACAGCCCTCCAGCCTCTGCATCGGGCCTACAACCCAAGGAACGGAACACGAGCCGCAGCTCCCCAACCCTGGCTAGTGACAAGGCCAACCCGCCGTCGAGTGTGTCGCCGCAGCTTACCTCGCTCAAGAATAGCTCGGGAGAGAGCAGTGATGCCGGACAATGGTTCGAGAAGACGAACAACAGCGCCAAACAGAGCAAATCGACTTTTGTTGACAGTGCGTTGTGTCTGAGTCCTCGAGTCGATGGAGCACTGCTAATCGTCATGCTGTAGATGAGCCGCCTTTTTTCCTCCGCAACTCCTCTTCGTCCGACACACCACCCGACCAGTCACATTCCAATGTTACAAACTCAGCAATGCCATACCGTCCCAGCTTAGGTCATATAGGTACCGACGGCAGCAGTACCGAAGACTTTCGAAGCGTCATCGACGACCTGACCGTAGCAAACAAGCGCCTCAAGCAAAGGCTCAAGAAGTACGAGAAGCTCTACGACGCTCATCTGCAAGACGAGAAGCTATTCGAAGTCAGATTTCACGGTCTACCTGATCACAAGAAGAAAGAGCTGGAAGAGACGCTGCGCAAATTTGCTTCTGAGCTCGATGACGGAACCACCAATGATTACGCGCGCGTGTCGGCGGCCTATACTCCAGCACTCGACACCCACAACACCTCTTCGTCAACATCACGGTTTGCCGAGTCTGGTTATGCATCCTTGTCAGCATCTGGTCAAAACTCGGCGGTAGCCTCAAACCAAGAAAAGGATCGTAAGATGACCCGGTCAGCATACAGCCGCCAGCAACAGAGCATCCAATCATACCTTCATGACATCCCAATGGGGTTGATGCCGAATACCAAAAGTGTCCCAATGACTGAGAAGTCGAAAAAGAAAATGGTCGTTCGGCGCTTGGAGCAAATATTTGCTGGCAAGCGATCAGCGCCCGGATCGCATCCACAGCCAATGCAACAGCAAGAGGTTGCCCAGTCAGCAGCAACGGCAGATCGCGAGCAACGGGAAGCGACTGGCCAGCATTTCAGACCAGAAGGCCAGCGTGAAGCTCGCATCATGTTTGGCCGTGGCGCAGCTGACGAAGATGAGGTAAATCAGAACGAGGCTATCCAAGGACTGCGACCTACTCTGCACATTGAGGAACATGACTTCGCTGGCTCAGGCTCTTCTCCTGATCAACGACCTACTCGTCCACTGGACTTGGACCCTTATCGTGCGCAGATACCAAATGACAACATGACTTACATCCGGCATCTTGGTTTCAGCCCACCAGATATGAACTCTGGA
Organism: Bipolaris victoriae FI3; assembly: GCF_000527765.1. Taxonomy (NCBI): domain Eukaryota; kingdom Fungi; phylum Ascomycota; class Dothideomycetes; order Pleosporales; family Pleosporaceae; genus Bipolaris; species Bipolaris victoriae. The sequence goes on along the minus strand of NW_014575333.1, from coordinate 122,988 downwards.
GAAGCCCCACTTGGCCATGGCTGGATATATCTCAACTTGCTTATCAACATGGCACAACTACATACCCTCAATGTTACTCCAGAATTTGTCAAGGATGCCCTACAGGAGTATAGCAGCCACCTTGAGATTTCTCGCGATGGGCGCAAGATTCGATGGAAGGGCGGTCGCGAGGTCACGCAACACAGTGGCGAAAGTTCATCGGAGCATTACAGTAACGCTTCCCCCAACGAGACAGGATCTTTCTCGCCTTTCAAGCGCATGAAGACTGGAGATAGCGGCAGCGGCAGTGATCCCACTGGCTCTGAGCAGGCAAGGCGATTGGCCCGTTATCAGCGCGAGAGAGAACAGAACAAGTTTGCCTACAAGCCACTATTCTTCCACAAGGAAGATTCTGACAACGAGGACGACTTCTACGGCTTTGATGCTGATTCCTCGGCAAACTATTCTCACCAGCCGCAACAGACGGGCAACTCTTCGGGATTCAGTAGCTCAGTTATGCAGAGCTCTTCTTCTAGGCCAAGAAGGCGTGAGAACGGACCCATGATTTTCTACAACAAAGCCAAGTTCTGTACTGACCTTAGTGGTGACAACAACGGGGCGTTTCTCACAATGCCCGGTAATTACCAAACTATCACCAGCCAGCCCCTGGGCGCAAAGTTGAGCTCGTCATCGTTGAACAATGCTGCCACCGAACTTTCAGAGCCACGAGGCCCCTTGGATACCCTGATGATGGAGACTGAGTCAAACAACGGTTCACGCACCGTCTCTAGTGGAGACAACATGAGCTTTTCTCCAGAAGCCCTGAGGGATAGTAGTGGCAACACCAGTCCGGAGCTCATGGACTTTGAGGCTTCTGGTATTGGTGGTGTACAGCCGGAGGACAACTTCTCCATCCATGTTCGTCGCTCGCAAATACCAATAGTACCTTCCCACGTTGCCGCTCGCCAACGAACAAGCTTTTATCCCAAGGCCATTCAAGATGCGCTCCGTTCCGAGCATGACCCAATGGAAAGCGAGTCTCCACGGTCCAGTCCCCAGCGCGTTATTCAAGAGAAGATTCTTTCTACATCGCGCAAGGATTTGCCCAACTCGACTCTACCGCCTGCATCCTTCCTTCCCCTCGACTCTTGTTCCTCAGGCGATATCGATTCTGAATTTGCATCTGACGCTTCTTCTGAACCCGAATCTGATTCCGATTGCCCGGCTACAGCGATGCAGATTCTCAATATTGCGCCTGTTCGCTCAGATCAATCTGAAGCGTCAGACTCCGATTACGAAGATAGCGATGATGGCAGCGTTGACCTGTTGGCCACTGCTCGCCTACAAAATCCCAATGCTGTTAGAGCGAGCGAGCGTGAATACGATGCTGCACTTGCAGATCGCCTCACTGAGGAAATACCTGCTGGTAGCTCAGCAGCAACCGCAGGCGGTGGAAGTGGATTCAACAGTCCTGTCGGTGGTGCCCGTGACGTAGAGAATCGGGTTAGCCGACAAAGTGGATCGAGCAGTATGGCATCTGGTCCCATCAGATTGAAGCGTGCTAGGACCAGCGATTCGACGAACCCGCAACCGACGAAGAGCCCAAAGACCAGAAAGGCAGAGATTTAAAGTCGATTTGGATGACTTTTTAGGGAAATTTGATTGCATTGCAGTTGGTTATCTCTCCTGTTGGAGTTGAAGAGGCTCCGGAGCCAGAGGACGTTTTCTCTTTTCCTGTGCATAGTTTTACGTCTTTGATACCCCTTTTTGTTGCCCGATAGCAGTTTGATACCCTCTTGGGCAACACGAATGAAATTTGCTCAAACACATGTATGTATGCCTCGTCGGGAATCTCGTAGGGCTACACATAATCAATTAACAACTTAACTATGCTATCACGTTGATCTCGTTTTTTTTCTTAAAAAAAATTCAGACGCAACTAAGAATGTGTGTTCGCCAAGTTTGGCAATGCAGAAGTTGGGAGAGTGCCAAGGTAGCTCCTTTTCGGTGCGACATTTCATACCTTGCCTCTGTGATGGACCATCCCCGAGAAACGTAGATTCAAAACCATTCTTGTCTTATACACCTAGTATGTGCTTTTCTTGTCCGAGAATAGCACGTGAGACTCTCGTATTAATTGTCGCACATCGGTAGTAGCTCGGCGCGTCAAGTTTGCACCAGCGGTACGTCATAGTCGCCGATTTCCGTGTCACACCCGCAAGTACCCGGTCCTTGGGACAAGACGGCCCCTAAATAAATTTCAAAAAAAGGGAAAATATTCAATACAATAAGAGATAATGCCAAAAAAAATCTCCGTTTTGAGGCATACCAAACATCGTTCCATGGTGACAATCATGTTGTCTAGTCGCCTGTCCCAATTGCCTTCTGGCGTCAGGGAACTAGTGTCTATAGCCTCGAGAACGGGTGTCTCACAAGTAGTACCATCATGTCGGGCTGGTGGTGCTCTGGTAAGTGGAAAGAGCTTGGAGCAGAAAAGACAGATTACGATGGAGCAATTGAACCAAGACAAAGACAGTATGCATCAACCGCTCTTACATTACAACTATCTACTCCCGTCATCGAGACTGACAAACATATATCTAGGCCGAGAACGTGTAGTCATTCTTGGGTCAGGATGGGCAGGCTTCACCGTTGCCCGCGCTCTTGACCCCTCAAAGTATCAAACTATTGTAGTTTCTCCCCGGTCATACTTTGCCTTTACCCCTCTGCTTGCTTCTACAGCAGTAGGCACACTGGAATTCAGAACTGCACTAGAACCTGTCCGGAGCCGAAGGACCAAAGTGGAATTTCTGCAGGGCTGGGCTGATGATGTGGATTTCAAGAATCGAACCATTACTATTGAAGAGGCGGTCGATGATCCGAAGCAAGGTGTGGCGCTGACGACTGACCGACACGCGGGAAAGACTGCAGAGCAGAGGGCTCTTGAGAAGAAGCAGGAGACCAAAGAGGGCAAAATGTTCGATGTGAACTACGACAAGTTGATCGTTACCGTGGGCTGCTACAGCCAGACATTTGGCACACCGGGTGTCAAGGAACATGCCTTCTTCCTCAAAGATGTGGGCGACGCACGCAGAATCCGAAACCGCATTCTAGCCTGCTTCGAAGGCGCTGCTCTTCCTACCACTCCTGTGGACATGAAGCGTCAACTACTAAACTTTGCCGTTGTAGGTGGCGGACCAACCGGCATCGAGTTCAGCGCCGAACTCCACGACCTGATTAATGAAGACTTGAAGAAGCTATACCCAGAACTCATCAAGTATCACAAGATCACCGTTTACGACGTAGCCGAAAAAGTTCTCCCCATGTTCGACAAGAAACTAGCCGACTATGCCATGCAAAAGTTCAAGCGCGAAGGCATCGACATCAAGACGAGTCATCACGTCGAGGAGCTGCGTGCCGGAGCACCCGTGAAAACGAGTAACTCGGGAAAAGTCCAAGACTCGCACCTATATACTCTCAAGGTCAAAGAACAAGGCGAAATCGGCGTGGGCATGTGTGTATGGAGTACGTCCTTCCTTCCCTACCCTCTCATAGAAGCCCCTTTTACTAACAAATTCCCCTTCTCCAAATAGGCACAGGCCTAATGCAAAACCCCTTCGTCCACACCGCGCTCTCCAGCGTCCGCTCCGCCCCTTCCAACCTCATAACCCCTTCTCCCTCATCCTCTTCACCCTCCTCCGTCCAATGGACCGTAAAAAAAGACCCAAAAACCGGTTCCATAGTAACAGACTCCCATCTCCGCGTTAAACTCGTTCCCGCCGATTCATCTCCCTCTTCTTCCTCTTCTTCATCCCCAGAACCCTCATCTTCCGCTTCCGCGTCAGAAAAAACAGAAGCAATACACCCAGACGTCTTCGCCCTAGGCGACTGCGGCACAATCGATGCAACAAACTATCCCGCCACCGCGCAAGTCGCAAGCCAGAAAGCCGTCTGGCTCGCCAAACAACTGAATAAATCGTCAACCCTACAAAGTTCAGCAAAGGGCTTCACGTACCGCGATCTAGGCACGCTGGCCTACATTGGTAATTGGAATGCACTGTTCCAGGGCGGCGGCAAGTGGGGAGGCAGATTACAAGGGTATGTAGCGTGGATTATCTGGCGGGGAGCGTATATCACGCGAACGGTGAGTTTGCGGAATAAAGTGCTTGTGCCTGTGTATTGGGTTGTGAATTGGGTGTTTGGGCGGGATATAAGTCGATTTTGAAAGTCCCTGTCCTGGTCAATGTAAAATGCTCAAGGAGAAGAAGAAGAAGAAGAAGAAGACAAAAACGGAACAAATTCAATGTTTGCATACAACAACCGGGTATCCCTAAAATCCACTTGAAAAAACAAACAAACGCCAACATGACCGTTTGAAACCCCACAAAACACAAAGCACACATCTTCACTTCCCCCCCAAATACCCCACCACATCCCCCGCCCTCTCCAACCGCGCCCTCGTCTCAGGCAACCCCTTATTCAAAGCCTGCAACCCCTCAACCGCCCTCTCCCAATTCCTCTGCACCTCCTCCTGTCTCACCCCCTTCTCCACACCCGCCACATCACCTTGCCCAACCTTCCCAACCCTCTCCTCAAGCACCCCCCACATCTCCCGCCCCTCCCCCTCCTCCCTCTCAAACCTCTCTTCAAAAGCCTTGGCCGCAACCCCCGGCGTAACCCTCCTATGCTGACTAATCTTGGCAACAAGCGCATCGCGCCTCGCAACCGCATCTCCCAGCCTAGTCCTCAGTTTCTCATCAAACGCCTCAAACTCTTCTCTTTCCACCGCCGTCTCCGCCTCTCTGCCTTGTACATCCATGGCATCAGCGTCAGCGTCAGCGTCGCCGATGATGTCAATCCCGTTTATGCTAATGTTTTGTCGCATGCCGCGTAGTACCTGTGCTACGAACGCGTCGACGAGGTCTTCGACGCTGCGGCGGAGGTCGTCGGGTTCGGCAGGGGCAGAGGGTACGGGAGGGAGGTGCAGGTCGAGTTTTTGGCGGGCGGCGGTCCGGATTTGCGATGTGAGGTAGATGAGGTCTGAGGGGGATTGGAGTTCGATTTTGCGGTGCGACGAGTCCATGGTGAGGAGTGGGACTCGATTTGTTGTGGGATGATGGGGGGGTTGGTAGAAAAGGGGAAAGAGCGTTCTTCGTATAATCTTGGAAAGAGGGCGCTCGCTTTGTTTCGCTTGGGAAAGGTGTGGTTTTTTGCTGGAGAAGAAACGTTTGCAGACTTGTTGTGTTTTTTTCGTGATGTTGTTTGTTTGGCGGTCGGCGGAATATGGATCGCGCTGCGCGACGTTTTGCGGCGGCCACGCTCTAATCGATAAGGGAGACCGGGGGTGCCGAGGTGTGGGGCCAATGCACCCTGAATCCCCATGTGCTGTACGGAGTGAGACAGCATAGCGGACGCACCTGGACAGTTCAAGTATACACAAATGTTTGATTTATAAATGCTTATTTATATTCTTCGAGTTTATAAATGTCTCATTGACAATGAGTGAAGCATCCTGTAACACCGTGACCCAATCCCTCATGTAGTATGCACCCCCAGCGCCTACAACAGTGCCAAACGCCATGCCATTCCAATGTCAACATAATCCCAATAACGCATTGTCAAACAAAATAATGCCAGAACATATATGTACCAAATCCACCCGATTATCACCATCAACATTCAACCCCAAACCTCAGTATGGTGTTGTTGTCACAGCCTCGCGAGTTACCGTGCAGCTGAGAGCATGCTTATGACGGAAACATGTTCTTGACCTCCTCGTCTGTGAGTATGATATCCTGAACAGGATCCTGGCGACACTCGAGGTCATCAAAGTGGTAATCGGCGTAGGACGGAAGGAAGATTTCTGGATACACAGACAGAGGCAGTTAGCGACACATTCACAGCTAATTGCTTCGATGCAAGCGTTTCTGCAGTGTTGAAAGAGAGTGGCATACCCTGGTTCCAATCAAATCCCTGGCTAGCCTTCACGCATGTAATCTGCGGGATGTTAGCTGTCGTCCTGCTTGAAACACGACACAACTGTAGTTGCAGAATGCGGGCCCATACCAAACGAGGACATTCCTCCTCTCCAACATTAATCACCGTATGCTCTGCCTTGGAGAATGTCGCACTCATCAAACTCTCTCTCCGCCTCATGCTGCTCGCCGACTGCGGGCTGTTGGACGGCGATGACGAAGCGGAGCTGCCGTAGGAGCCATAGGAGAAGCGGTTCTCAGTCGGGGTAAACTGGTAGTTGCGAGAATGAGAAGCGTAGCTGGGAGTGCTGGGTGTAGAAGCACTCGAGGACGAGGATGAGTCGACCGAGTGTCGGGAGGCAGCCGGGTGCTTGCCCTTGCGCCGGGGGATAGCAATAGCATTGGATGACGAAGGCATGTTTGGGGGATCCCAGTAGTAAGACGAGAGATATAGCCGTAACACCCGATAGAAAGGGACAGTAGCAATTGTTAGCAAAGAGACGCCCAAGGTATGCGCACAATCATGGAAAGAGAGAGTGGTTGCGAGTGTGTGAGGGAGAAGGAAGAAGGAAAGCACAGGCAAGGTGGACGAGTGTGGAGCGACTTGGTAGTCGACGCAGCCTTGTGTCTGACTCCGCCAACCATACGGCGATGAGACGTGGCAGGCGGCCAATCAGACGGCACCACCTTGCTTCCGCCTGACGATCGGTCCGGGGCAGCAGCAGCAGCGGCGGCGCAGGCGTGGACGTGTGACAGGCACCCGTGCTTGGTGCATGAGGAGCGCATGAGGAGCACACTCATCAGGGTAGCGCCATGCAACTGCAACTTCACCTTGGACCTTTGGCTCCAGTCCTTATCTCTTATCAACAACATCCACCCTCATGTCCGCCGTAGACAACACCCTGCCACCGTCGGCCATGTGGCCCGCTAGGTGACGTAGCGTGTATGCAAGGTCCGTGGACACCCTATGGCCCGTTATCGGCCCACCACCAGGTGCTCCGACATTACATCGACCGACGGCTTGACGACGCCAATGTCCATCTAGTAGTTAGTAGTCGGCTCTGAGTCACCCCGTCATCCATGTGCCAACGACAGTCATCTCGACTAACAAACAAGAGCCCTTGCAGCTCAATTGCATTAAACAACAGCGCATTGGAAACTACGCTGGCCTGACACCATGGTATTTCGTATCGTACATCTGGATATCGCTCGCGCAATTAAAAAACAAACAAAATAAAAACAAGGAAAAATCCATCAAGTCGGTCCTGCCGAAACCCAAACCATGGACTCAAGTTCTACAAACACTACTGACAAGAAAAAAAAATATTCCTTTCGGGTACCCGGACTCCCTTCGGTGCCATCCCACGAAGCGTGTGCAACATGCGTATTAGTAGCGAGAGACTATGAAGGTGTAGGAATCTGTGGAAAAGAAAACACGCACGCAAGGCTGCTTGCAAATGCCGCCCTTTCAAAAACATAACAAAACAAAACAAAGACTACAGCGACCCTCCACAACAAAGTGGCTGATCAAAACCGCCCAAGCTGACGATACGGCACGACGCGTCGGCATCACAGAGGGTATCCTCCAAAAAGCGCACAATCGACTCCTGGACTCCGGCGCCGAGATGCTGATCAATGGGTTTCGTAGACATGGGAAATGTACTCCGACGAGGGCGAAAAGGAGAGCATAAGGATGAGGTGGTTTGGGTGGGGGCGTCAAACAGCGGGGAATACGTAGTGGCAATCGGGGGTATCGTACATGGTTCGTGACATGTGTCGCCCGGGGAGAAGACGAGTCTACCATCCCTTCTTTCGGGCGAAACGCTTGTTGAGGAGGACCAGGACCTTGCTCACGTTGAACTGGACATATTCCAAGTCCAAGTCCTCCTGATTATCTTTCTGCATCTCCAACAGATCGTCCAGCTTGAGATCCAACTCGAGCAGACCGCGGTTGCGGCCCTTGTAGTGGAGCGAAATGACAAACGTACCGGGCAGCGGGCTCGTGAAGTTGAAGTAGATGTTGGCTCTCCTATTCTCCGGAACATTGCTCTTCTGGATTACGCCCTCTCGTTCAAGCTGCTGGTGCGTGAACTTGTACGGGCCCAGGACTTGATGCTTTTGCTGCTTCCTCGTCTTGCCCTCAGACTGACTGCGTACGTTGTGGAGATATGACTTGTACGTGTCAAGCTGGCTGACCAGGAAGCCATTGTGATCGCGGATGGTGCGGAAAACCTCCTCGAGCTTCCTTGTCTCTTCAATCACCTTGTCCTTCATCGAACCCAGGTGGACAAGTTCTTGTTCGACTTCGTCCCGGAGCAGAGAAAACCCGTCTTCCTTGTCAATCACACCAGATTCTTGCAACTGGCTCAAGAGCTCCATGCTGCGGATGCCCTTCTTGACCATGACTGAATCGTTCTTTGTCGTGGCGGCTGCCTCGGCAATCTTGTCCAGTCGCAATGGTCGTCGTGTGATTGATGTGTTTGCAGGCAGCGAACGGAGAATCATGACAAATGTTGATTTGGCCTCCATGAAGAAGATTTCCTCTTGCGTAATGTCGAGCGCAGCTGTGAGGTCGTCAAGAGGCGTCTCCCACTTGCTGAACAGTGGAAGATTGATGGCTCGGTTCTCCTTTCGTGGAAGCTGAGCAGGTGCTGGTCCCAGCTCTTGAAGAATCACACCCAAGTGCGAGCTATCCTCTTTTGCCTGTAAATGGTTAGCATGGGAACAGCCGCTGCCACAATCATCGCAAACTTACGAGTTCTGCTGCATGTCGCTCCAAGAGCGAGTGTGTTGCATACACTTCATTAAGTGTAATAGATAGTTCAAGATCCTTCTTCGACAATGCAACATAGTTATCCATTTCCAAGGTGTCGTAGAAATCTTGGACTTCGCACAGATCAAGCAAGAACTTGTTGATGCGCTCCTTGTTTTGGTGGATAAAAGGCTGCAATTTAACCATGTACGGTTCCTTTGCGTACGAAGGCTTGTTTGCAAGGTTCTGCAGCATCTTTGCAATGTATGTAAGCGTTCGCTTGGGGTTCTCCGCTGGCAGAACATCAATGAGCATGTATGATCTAGGAGTAACAATGGCAGGGTTAATAAAACGCAAGAAAAAGAAGCCACCAATGAGCGTGCAAATCGTCTGATCCTGGGCGTCAGGATACTTTCGTCTTGACAAACTTCGAATCTGCTTGCAAATCCACCGGATGCCGTACGGTGTCTCTTCGAGACCTTTGATAATGGTTGTGAGGAAATTGTTGGCAATCTCCATGAGCATGTTTACTCGAGGTTGGATGATGTTCTGCACCGTCTCGTTCTCGGCAGCTTCTTCTGCCGTAACGCCCTTTGGCATATCCGGGGGCAGAGTTCCTTGGAGTTCGCGTTCAGTGACCATTTTCTCGTAAACCTTCAGGGGGTTAATCTCCAGGTCCAGATCCTTGAGCTCAATAAGCGAGTTGATGCTGTCCTGCAGGACTACCTTGAGGTAGCTCTGACCAGGTCCTCTCCGGGTGTACGTGGTCATCATGCGCGAGACGGGGGTGTTTGCGCGCAGGAGCGAACTATAGTCTGGGGTATTGTCAAACTGGTATGTAAGAACAGACTATAGCATGGTTAGTTATGATCTACCAGAGTCATGTTGCGCAACGTACCTGAAACATGGTCAAGAGCAAATGCTCTTCTCGGCTCTCGTACTGGTTTCCGTAAATTGTGAACATGACTGTCTGCAGTAGCGCATCAATCTCGGCCATGGAGACGAGGCGACACAAGTGCGCAATGTGCCGGGGTTCGGACTGGAGCAAAAATAGCAGGTTGCCATATTTTTGTGTCTTTTCGTCGTTTGGGAAAAATCCTTCTTGGAGTTCAAGGCCGTCTGCGAGATGGTCTGCGACTTCGTTTTGCTGCGCGTATCGTCAGTATCAAGCACGTATACAAGGAAAACCATGGAGACGCACCTCCTCCAGCGCCATGCGATTCTGGATGAGGAGTGCTATCCGCGAGTCGAGATATCGCACATCCTTTTCCAGAACGAAATTCTTCTTGGACTGGGATGAAATCTTTGCCTTTAATTCGCGCAATACCTTCTGTGCTGCTACGAGTTAGCCGGCGAACCAAGACGGAAAGACTTGAACATGGCAGACATACCTCGAGCCAGGTCATCCTCAATCTCCAGCTCCTTGTCTTTTGCCGACATGGACAGATACAGTGCCGTGACCGAGTAGCGCTTGGATTGGCGCACTGAGCGCGAGCCATCGTGCGACGACATTGTGTTCTGGCGCGAGACGGGTATGAAGGACGATGACGACGACGTCGATGCCCGCGAGGGGGCATGTAGCATGGAGACAGCCATGCTGAGCGTCGCCTGGGAGAGAGGGGGTTTGGGGTGCGGTCAGGGCCAGAAAGGGAGGGTGTGTGTTGCGGCGCTAGCGAAATAGCAAAAGCGTGGGAGCAAAGGGGAGGTTTTGTTTGTGCGCCACGCTGGTCCAAGGCCGTGGGCCGGCGTCTGCGGTGGAATTGCAGCGGGAGGGCCCGTCCAGCGAGTCGGCGGCAGCAGGGCTCGGCGATTAATTAGGAGGCAGTGGTGTGGCAGCGAAGGGCGACAAAGGTACAATTATCGGAGAAAGGAGGGGGGAGACGGCGAGGAACAGGCTGCGAGGACTAGTTTACGTGAGATGGGCGTTGGAAAGCGGCGGTGGAGGGCTGGCGAATGGAAGGGCGAGGGAGCCCGAGACGCGAAATGGTGCGGGGGAGCTCAGACGGTGAGTGGTGGACAGAGGTGCAGCTGCGACATTCCAGAAGAGCGACGGCGCGGTGGTGGGCCTGGGCGTAGTATGCTCTGGAGCGAGGGGGGTGAAGTGAAGGCGGCCGACGACGGGTGGACAGGGACGTGTGGCGTGTGCGAGAGTGTGGGTGTGTATGTGTATGTGTGGGTGCGGGAGAGAGGGAGACGGCGGAGGGAGTAGTAAGAGAGAAGGCGCGCGCACACACAGACACAGACACAAGAGAATAGCGAGGGTGGAGTCGAGTGCAGAGTGGGGAGTCGAGGGGGAGGGGTGTGTGAGAGGGAGGGTGTGTGTGTGGGTGGAGTGGGTGTACAGGGTGATGGTCGGGTAGTTGGTGTGGGTGTGGATGTGGGTGTGTGTGTTGCAGGGCGGCTTTTGCAGGTCAAGGACAGCGGGCAGGAGCGATGGATGGGCGGGAAGGAGCAGATGTTTCAGTCGCTCGAGTCGGCATGGGCTGGGTGATGACAAGTGGGCCAGGGCTTTGGGTGTGTGGAGAGCATGCACGAGGCCGCAGCGCAAGTGGGACGGACGGGCGGCCGGCCAAAGGGGTGGCGCTTGTGGATATAGAGACAAGATGAAGAGAGACAGAAAGGACTCTTTGTGCTGGACGCAGCAACTGTTGAGGCCAAAGTCTGGGAGCTAGGGAGAGCTTCACAAGGGGCCATGGCGGCAGGGCATCCATCGTCTGCACGCCCCTTGAGCGCACAACAGGGCCATTCTGAAACTCTGGTCACCTGCGCTCAATTTCCCCTAAACCCCGGCCCTCTGCGCCCAAAGCGGCCAAGGCCCTCTCCAAGCGACGCCTCTCGTTCCTGGCTAGCAGCACTAGCGAGCCGACAAGCCCACACCACCACCACACCCTCATCACCAACTACTGCACTAACTGCACTACCGCACCCCCACCCACCAACATCCTCGCCCGTCATTTTGACTTTCGGCCTCTGTCCGTCAGCTGTCAAGGAACGAGTGGGCTCTGCGCCGACGTTTGTTGTTGTTGCTGCACCTCCTCCTAGTACTTACTTACTATACACATACTTTGTCCACTAATCCTACCTACTACTTACTTACAGTACTTACTTACTTACTAACTAACTAACTACATACTGCCGCTGCCGCTGATCCGTCTCACGCGCCCTCTGTGCGTGGCCCCAGGTTCATGCATCTATCTGAGGCATTGCCCGACTGAGAAACATGCTTACCCACACGCGCCCTGTTTTGGCGTCCAGTCCACGGCAATGCTGCGGCACCATCTGTGGAGGTGGCTACCGCGTCCCGACTGACAGTCTTCCAAGGGTCGTCGCACACGCTGCCGCTGCATGCGTTCTCGCACTCCCACGCCCAAGGTGCCAACATCAGCTAGCCTACTGGCCCCTCGCTATGACCCGACGCCAAACCATCCTGCTTACTTGCCTGCTTGCCCGCTCAGCTCACCTCTGTGTCCCGCCCAGATCCGCGACAAACACCGAACCTTTGTCGTGACACCTGGTGATAAACCATGCTGTCACCGATCGACCCGGCATCTTGATTCAATTCTTTTCGGTCCGATGCACATCTTAACATCTCATCAAGGAGAAACGCGCGTGCCACTACTACCACCACCACCACCTCCACAAAAATCTTACACGAACACCAAGTCTTGCCGTCCGACTGACTGACTGACTGACTGACTGACTGTCATGGCCTAGCCCGTACCACATTCCCGCGACCAATACCACTGCGCCACTTGATTGCGACCAGCGGGCACAAGCTACCAAACCCGCTACGTGCCGACTACATACAGTAGTGTCGCCGCCATCCATGTCTGTACATGCCGACATATGTACATCCGTCTCAAGCATTGTCTGCCAACCTGCCCGATTGCCGGAGCCGCGCCATCACAACATGCATATGCATCTGGCCTTAAAATTACATAGTATAGAGCTCGGCATCGCGGCGCTGGCCAAGCAAGCAGCCTTTTGCGAACCATGGGTCCAGTCTAGAGAGATAAACTCAAGGAAAAAATGATCCCGAAAGCCAATCCAAGCGACGTTTGTGGCACCTCCAATCACCGCCTTCCGTTTTTTGCTAACCGCTATCAAGCCAAATACGTGCTGCGCCCTGCCGACAATAGTATGTATACACGCGTTTATAATGACCACCATGAACAGCGCAAAGAAAAAACCATCGTGAATAAAATAAAATGAAATGAATAAACAACAATCATAAGGGTCATAACAAACATCATTTTTATAAAAGAGGAAAACTCCCCCGCCTGCAAGCCAAACCATGACGCCATGAACACCCACCGCAAAACAAAATACGTGCCAGCCCAAACGGTGATCGGAACAACTCCACACTTGGCCTTGCTTCGGTCAGACTGGGGGGTGGAGGGGAGAGGGGGAGGGGTGTGGGTGGGTGGACGAGCAAGGGCACAGGCACCCAAGCTTGCTGAGTGCGTGCGTGCCAAAAGCGAGCTCGTGGAGGGGGGGATGGTCGTTCTCAGCACATGCTGCAGCACACACAGCCTGTACCTGGGCCCGTGCGCCGCACCCAAAAAGAGCGCAAAGAGAGCGAAAGAGACCAGAAAGAGAGAGAGGAGAGAAAAAAACGAGTATTGGCGATCACCTGCGCCAAACCACTTACTTACTGCCCCCCACATTTTTTGGCCAACCTAACCCATCCACCACATCCTTTCCCACAAAAAAGGGCGCGCACCAGCGAGTCAGGCGTATTAACGCACCACGGCTGCAAGGAGCACGTTCAGCCCGAAATAACTGTGTTTTGCGCCTCTAGCGTTAGCCTTTGAACCTTTTCTTGATCTTGTTGTTTGTGGTTGGTTTTTTTGCTTGGCATCTCTCATTTATTTCCCTTTTTTTCTCTTCCCACGGCAACGCCCTCAGGGAACGGTTCGGTCGACCAGTAGCGTGGGGATATAGTATATGCGCGCACACGCACGCGCTTGCGCGTATATCGTATGTCTTCTATGCGAACTGGTTCCACCGGATAAAAAGATAGGCAAAGACGCATTTTCCGTGTGTTTGGTTCTGCCACTTTGAAGGCTCATGTACGCACACACCCACGCGTGCGCGCGCGCATATACACACCCCGTCTTTTATTGCTCATGGAATCTCCCGTTGGGTTCGGGGTTGCGAGCGAGAGGGGGGCAGGGCAGACGAGACTGGGTTCCTGGCACTAGGCTGTGTTTTGTGCGGACGTTGGGCGAAAAAGAAATAAAACTCCCCGCGAACCTTGGATCCATGTAGCCCTTGCCCGCTGCACCCCCCATGTCGACATGTGACGACATCATTTGCGCGCCGTACAATGGGCCGTGTACGTAGGGTACTCCGATAGACTTTTTGCGAAAGAGGGAAACAAAAAGGGAAGAGAGAGAGAGAGAGAGAGAGATAAAAGACCACTTACACCGATGCTGCAGCCTTCCATTCCTGAAGCGACAAGAAACGCTGTATCTCGGGTGCCGAAGAGATAATCTTGAGCTCCACCCCGACGATAAGCACGATAACGACCAGACGCCCCAGTAGGCTCGGCACTATAGTAAACGCCAGCAGAGGCACCGCCAATATCAGCGGGAACCACACGGCTGCTGACTGATGATGCCCGGCCCCTTGTTCGCCCGCCGCTGCCATTGTTGCCGTCGTCGAAGTAGTAGTAGTAGCCGCCGCCGAGCCCGGCACGGTGACAAGGTCAGACGCGCGCTCCAGAAAGCGACTCTCTGCATAATCAATCGGCTCGTGCTCATCCATCCACTCACGATATCGCGCCACATCGTCTTCCCCGGCTGGACGGAGCTTGCTCGACACATCGCCGAAAGAGGACAGAGCTTTATCTGCGATTCAAGTTAGTAAATGACACTAAGAGAAACCCTCTTCTTTGCGTGTATATAAAAATAAGCTGTCAACGACGATCTTTCTCTTATCCTGTCTCTCATGTACCCCATCTTGTCATGCTGAAAATGTAACAAGCTTATTTTTCCATGATGTAACATGCACATATTCCTGGCAATGCAACTGCAACTTACTGTACTGTTCCAGTTTCTGGAATATGCGACCCAGCAGCTCGGTTCTCTTGAAGTGCGACTCGCCGCCGTACCGCGCGTCGTTTCGTCGAGACGCAGGATACGCGTGGCCTGAGGGATCCTTGGGCGACATTTGCGCAATGCATCGGTCCAGCGTACGCAGCTCTTCTTCAAGCTCGCTCATCTCGTCTTGTAGGTGCAACAGCACCCGGTGATTTAGGTGCTCAAACTTACGGTACACGGGTACGAGGTTGACTTCCCGTGCTGTCTCACCTTGCGAGGGTGCGCTGAGTTCGTTCGCCAGAAGCTCATAGCCTGTTAGAGCCGGCTTGGTCTGAGTAGATGCCGGGCCGTGTTGCTGATAAGGTTGCGCTTGGGCTGGATGAGGTGAGAACGGCTGTGGTATCTGTTTGACCAGACTGTGTGGATATGCGTGAGCGACTTCTGGGGATTGGTGTGGTGCATAGCCAATGGCCAATGGGGCTGGAAACGTGTGTATAGGCGACCAACCCTGTGGTGAGTTTGCTGCACCGTTGCTTATAACTGATGGAGATCCGCCAGAGTATACCTGAGGACTGTACATGGGCGTAGGTGGATAGACCTGGCCGGGTGTACCTCCATTGAATTGGAATCCCTTTTGTGGTTTGGGGTTCTTCAATATGTGATTGGCTAGCTCTCGCTCCTGTTGCTTTAGGCGTCTGGCATGAAGGTCGCTACCGCGGGATGATGTAGATGGCGCCCGGGGTGGAGAAACCTTATTTGTGACCTTTTTAGACTTTTTAGACAACTTAACGCTGGGTTTGGCCTCTTCTTCACTTTCCGTACAACTACCTTCACTCTCTCCGCTCTGGGCGACTGTCTCTTCGTCTTCATCCCTAGGCCCATGCACAAAGCTGCTAGCATATAGTGGCTTTTTGAACTTGCGAAACTCTTGATGAGGAAGCTGAGACACCATTGGGCTGGATTTTTGTTCTAATGTTTGTGAAGGGATTTCTAATCCATTGGAATCTGTTCCTGCTGCGGATGGGTGCTTATCGCTCAAGTTGGAGTCAGTCAGAGGCGGGGAGGGCAAAAAGGAAGGAGCACTGATCGACGGAACGAAGCCCTGCAGGTATGCCGTTGTAGGATTCTCAGTGTCATTATCCGGCTGGAGATACTTGAAGACATCTGATTCAGTGGCACTCATCATGGAACTAGTAGGACTTTGCCTCTCCGTAGTCATCTCGTATTGGTATGGGTAGCCGTCGTCCTCGCGGGATTTCTGCGTCACTGTTGAGTTACTTCCACTGGAATTGCTCGATTGCTGTGACACGCTCGAGGCTGACGATGGTTCGGACAGTTCGGCGAGCTTCCCACCGTGGCGGTGGAGAGAGCTATGTTTACGTTGTACGCGTGAGCGACCTGCAGCACTGTCTTCTGTGTGTCGCCGACGAAGCGCTCTGGGCTGACCTGTAGAGCTGACAATGGAACTTCCTCGACGTCTTGATTGCATGGTGGTCTTTTTCTCTCGTATTTGGCCGAGTCTGGGTATATATCCCACGGTACTTCCCTCTTCGTCCAACTCTTCTTGCCCGCCACGCAGCGTAGGTGACAATTCACCCTGGTGTGAGTCGCGTCTTAAAAGTTTCTTGAGAGTCGTGCGGGCTGCTTTGTTCTTCTTGTCGTCTTCGTTTTGCTCCTCGTTGTAAGACAGGGAGGAAGAGGGCGGGGAACCTTTGGTGCCCGAAGTGGTCCGGGATGGCCTGCGTCGAATGTGGGGTCCACTAGCAGCCACACCGACTTCTTTTTCTTGGAGGCTGTCGTAGTGATATTGGGGATCGTCTGTGGTAGGGTTGCGATGCCGTGAAGGGGACTGAGCGCCCTCGAATGATGAGGCCCGGTCCGACTACAAGACAGCACAATTCAGGTCAGTCTCAGTGGCCATCAGAGAGTTGGCTCGAGAAGGCATTGTTTCGTTATCAACGCACCATGCTAAGTAGTGCTTGCGAGGGTCAGCTGCCGTCAGCTAAGGTCGCGCTCGTGGCAATGTATCTGATATGTATATATTTTTTTTTGACAGTGAGTGGCCTGGTGGGCAAAAACCTGCCGAAGAGGGGATGGCACAGTGGGCAGCAGAGCAGTATGCGACTCCTTGCATGCTGGAGGGATCAGTAGTACATGTCGTGTGACGGAGGAAACTGAGACTGGTAAACTAAGCAAACGGTCTCTATAGTGGTACGGTTCGACGCCGGTGGCTCGTTGCAGCTGGTGTGCGCCATGACCATGGCGGTTTGTGGTATGTGGAAGACGAGGAGAGCGCACTCGAGGCTGAACGAGGCCACTATGAAAAATATTCGAGCCGGACAGTCACCGCCTTGCACATGCAGAGCAAGCAGGACGTCTTTCCGGTGTGGATCGGAAGTGCGCGGTGCTGCCCAATAGTGGTGGATAGAGGCCGTCAAGCGACTTGTCCCCACCACGTGGGCCCTATTGCCCGAAGCCGTGTCTTCAACTACGCTTCCTCCCTTCTGCTAAATCGATCGACGCGCATTCTGATGATGTACCCGTTCAGCCCAGCGGGCCAGTCACTAGTGTTTCTGCCGTCTTTTTTCTGGTAACCCAAGAGCATGCAACAAGCCCCTCAAGGCCACGTCAACAAACACCGGGATCCGCACACGAACACTATGGTTCTACCGCTGCCAGTGGATAGCCAAGCCGCACAGCTGCTCCGTTTCCGAGCTGGGGATCCCTGTCCTTGCTTGGCTCCACGCCTCAAACCCTCATGATTACGCCCAAAGTCTCGCATCTCCAAGGCGAGCAGATGTGGTGACATGGAAGTTATGCATTCCCTTTTTGCTTCGTTTCAACTTCGTGACGTGGAACATCCAAGTCTGTACATGCCGAGGCAGCTGTGTCCGAAGCTGGGGTCTGTTTCATTATCATACTCGCCATAATAAGCTGCTCTATTCTTATCAGCTTATCTATCCTTGCAAGTATGCACAATGGGCTCGCTGTGGCTTGATGTGGCGCGAATTAGAGGCAGTGGATGGCTAGCATACAATCGAGGTAGCCAGACAGCTCCGTTCCGCTAGCCTGTCATGCTCCATTCGTGACGCGAGTTCTTAGTTTGAAAATACCGGGTTTCATTGTGGCCATACATTGGTCGTCGTCGTCGCTTAGTTCCCGAGACAGCGAAAATACCGGAACGAGACATATCAAAATACCGTGACTAGAGTGATACCCACCGGTCAGTCGAGATTGCAATGATTTAGTCACTTCCACCAATCACCCAAGAACCTTGCCTCTCAACGTTGTCATCTGCAGCACTTCGTCCTTGGTCAGTCCATCACTCCTAATCTCACCCTTTTCTCCAGCCTTTCTCATCTCCCTATTACTCTCCACCCCTATGCCCTCGCCCCAACCCCAGTTCTCCTCGACCCATGTTACTGGCCACAGCAGCCATGTGCCTAGCACGCAAAACAGGGTAGCCCAAGCTTGCCAAATCCAGATCAGCACCCAGCCCCCGGGTGCAATGAAGCGTATCCATTGATCTACTTGGTAAAGATCGTCTTGTTTCTCAATCAGGTATTTACCCGTCGAAGGTGAGCGGCGTAGGCTGAGAACCGTGGTCAGACGGACCGGCGCGTAGTAAAAGGGCACTGCCCAGATGCGGAAGATTTGGAAGATTGTCACATAGAGCGTCAAGTTCGCTTCGTCGAATGCTACCAACAGAAATTAGTGCCTAGATCCGTATAAGCGGTATGGGATGTGCGACGCAACATACCGACGCTCTGCACCGTCAGATCAATTCTGGGGCTCATGATCTTGTACCAACGGTAGGTCGCGTCGACCAGCCATCGAGAGTTTGGCCCGCTCCATGTTCTACAGAACGGATGTGAGAAAGCTGCGTCTGGCGTGAAGTACTTCTCAATTGTTGCGCGCTGTAGAGAGGGCGGTGATTGTGTGAGGAGATGGATCACCGCCGGGATTTCCTTGACTGGCGATTTCACGTCAGCAAGAGCTGTAAACTTAGGAGTTGGAACAAACCTGGGTCTTCCATGTTGTCGATCAGCGTGCCGAGTAAAAGCGCCTATTGCGTGCTCGTCGGGAGGCGGCTGCTTTATGTACTTGCATCGCGCAACCTTTGGCGTGCTTTTCCATGTGAAGACGCGTTGATATGACGTCACATTTGTCACTGCATCACTTTGACACTTGTGGCACCATCGCAACCAAATCTGTGCGGCCGTAACTCTGCATTCATTATATCGATCGTAAACGTATCAAGGTATTTTTGTAATTACATAGACCATACAAGCATCCGTTAAATTTTCACCACGTCTATTGAGACCTGTACTGCTGGATCTCCGCCTCGGAGATCTGCCTCAGCTTGTTCACGTTTGGTGACTCGCCGCTCGCGATACCCTTGGCCAGCTCAATAAGCCCGCCGACTTGAGTCCTCTTGGATATGGCGTATTGAGCAGTGCTGGCCTTGACACGGATGATGCCAATGCGTGGGTCTTCTGGACCGCCGTCGTGCTTGCCGTCGCCGAGGTCGCCGATCCAGGCCTTGAGCGCTGGCGAGTAGTGCTTGCGGACAACCTCGCGATCAGTCTCAATGGTTGCATGGCCAGAGATGGAAGCCCATTCTCCGGAGTTGTTGATGAAGCCAATGTTGACCGACGCGTGTTCTTTCAGGTCATCTGTCTTGCCAGACTCAGTGTTGGTATGGAAGAGGAGATCGAAGCCGTGTCCTTCCTGTGCATTCGTTAGCGGTGCTACATCAATGGGTACTGCTTGTTGCTTACCTTGGCAGCAAGTGCCATTGCTCTCGAAGCCAAAAGATCGCTGTCAGCAACTTGTGTGGTCAAGAGGCAGAACTTGGTCTTGTCGACGAAGCTGAACAGATCCTCAACCTTCTCCTTCAGAGAAGGCTCCTCGAGGTTCTTCTGAGTGTAGGGGTCGGCAGTCTTGGAGCCGGTATCCGCATTGCTGAAGCCAGACATGTTAAAGGTAGTGTTGGAGAAGACGCGTTGAGAAGTAAGTGATTTGGATAGCTGTGAAGATGGCGTCAGCTTCTGTAAACACGACGTTCGTGGTAATCTTCGTGCAGCTGGTGCAGCACAACGATGAAGAAAGCGAGATGCAATCATACCTGAGTAAAGGACTATTGGGAGCAGGTGGTGTGGTGCAGGAGAGGTCCACGAGAAGGCACGACTATGTAGTGACAACGCTGTGGTGACGTCACATGGTCCCGTCGCGTTTACCCACCCCGCTGCTAGGTGGGGAGGAGCAATTAGACAGTTAACCGGATCTACTTTTGCGAAACAATGCTGGGCTTACCCAAAGGATCAGTGGTTGCGTCATGTCTCTTAGTAATGGTTCAGGTACGACAAAAGCGGTAGGCCAAAAAGGAACGTGGGCTTGAACATCACACCGGCGATCAGTCCAGCCAACTGCGAGCCGCATCATTTAGCGTGAGCTTAAGAATATCAGATAGTGGTATTGACCATCTAGATCTGCCGTGCGTCTAGAAGGAAAGTACCGTACCCCACGCCGTGACCCCGTCCAATGCCATGCTGGTATCCCATAAACAACAGCGGAGAATGTCCCGACCACAAGCTAAAAAGAAAGAATCGGGCTAGATCCCAGACTATACAGATGCCCCGGATATGTCACCCTTTTTTTGGAGGGACTAGATCCCTCATGACAGGCGGCACTTTGTGTGCTCTATGCGTCAGCGGCGGCTTCCTTGTCCTCGAGCGACGCCTTCTTGAGGTCTTCAGCAGCATCAGCGGCGGCATCCTTCTCTTGGGCAAGTTCAGCCTCTGCAGATGCATTGCCGTTGACCGCCTGATTCTTCTGGGCAGGCTTGCGCGCAGCGTCAGTGCTACCGCTAGCCTCTTCCTCCGCCTCTTCTGCTTCAAGACGCTCAATTTCCTTTTGTGCCTTGGCAATGTTCTGTCGTCTATGTTAGCTCTGTGACAGCAAGGTAGCTCGCAGGCAGACTTACCTCCTTGGTCTTGCGGTCTTGGTCCTCTTTCCAGTGCGCAAGCTTGGCCTTAAGCTTCTCGACGGTGGCAGGGACGTCTTCTTGGCTCGAGGGAGCCTCAACGCCAACCTTGGCCAATTCCTCAATGATGCCAATGTTGAGGTTGAACTTGGCAGGAGCAGAGCTGGCGCCGCCCTTCTTGCCCTTCTTTCCCTTCTTTCCGCCAGTGCCGACAAAGTAGCTCTCTTCCTCGGTATCCTTCTTGGAGATGCGCGTACCCTTCAAACCGGACTCGTCGACAGTGCGTTGAGCGGAAGCAGCAAACTTGCTCGCCGCAGTGGTCTCCTTGGGTGGAAGAGCGGATGGGTCGAAGTGACGGATCAAGCCTTCGGCAGCAATGATCTCGTCGCCGTAAGCAGGTGTGCTGGCCTCTTCGAGACGCTTGCTGGCAGCCTCCTTGCGCTTGCTTGCAACGTACTGGAGTTGCTCTTGACGCCTCTTCTCGAAGCGAATCTTGCGAGCCTCGGACTCGTATGTCTTGTATGCGCGCAGCTGCTGGAAGTATGCATCCTTGAGGTCTTTTCGTGCCTGGTACTTCTCTTGCTGCTCAGCGCGAGCCTTGTCCGTCTGCTCACGAAGCGTTCGCAGGTTCTTGAAGGCCTCGTCTTGCTCGGCCTTGAGAGCATCCAGCTCAGTCTGGAGCTTGGTGTACTTGTCGCTGAGGGCCTTGTTCTCGGGATCGTCCAGGAGCTTCTTCTGCTCAGCGATCTGGGCCTTGATGTCGTCAATCTTCTTCTGCTGAGCGTCGAAGCCGGAAAAGTTCTTGCGGGCCTTGTTAAGGGCGCTGATCTCGGCCAGGGCCTTCTTCTCATCCACCAGCTTCATCATGCCACCGTCGACTTGCTTCTGCAGACGTGCAATTTCCTGATCAACCTCCTCAACAGACTTGTAGTTCGACTTGCCCTTTGCGGTCTTGAGTTCGGCGAACTGCTGCTTAAGCTGGTCGTCGAGCTTCTTGATCTTTTCGAAAATGGCATTACGACCGGACTTGTTTCCTTGTTGTGTCTGGCGGATGGCGTTGAGCTCGGTCTTGAGCTCCTGCTGGCGTTTGGCATTGGGCGAGTCCTTGTTGTTCGGCTTTGCGTTATCGAGCTTAGCCTTGCAGGCGTTCTAGCAATAGTCAGTACCGGTTGTCAGACCCTTATGTCTGCATGTGATGCAGGTACCCGACGGTCCATCAGTGTCTATGTCAGCGGACTCGATCTACTTACCAGCTTCTCCTGAGCCGCAGCGTGCTCTTTCTCAAGCTTCGCAAGTTCCTCCTTGTACTTCTCCTCGTCAGGCTTGTCCGGCTTGACGATCTGCTGCTTGCCTTGCGGGGCAGAGCCATTGGCGGTGGCCTTCTGGGCGGCGGGGGGAGTTGCAACGTCGGCCATGTCTGCTATGCAGTCAATTGGATTGACGAGTTGACTGATGTAATGCGACGGTAGAGGAGAGTCTGCGCGAGTTGCGTTGACCACCAAAGGGTGAGGGTGGACAATAAGAGCGGTGGGGAGGACAACTATCAAAATCGAGGGTCTCGAGTGAACCGCGGAATGTTGGCAACTTTTCCCGAATTTTAGCGGATGGGCTAGTGCCGCATTCTCCATCCATCGAACATTCACCGGGGGCCTCGAACCTCACCCACCAAAGTACAGGATGGCGGAGCAATCGCGGGGCAGTGTCCCCATCTTGTTGCTCAAAACGAAGTCGGTACCCACGGACACATACGAAGAGCTATTCTTTGGCCTCGACAATGGCCGCTACGCTCCTGTTTTTGTGCCAGTGCTGGAGCACAGGTTCAAGCGAGACGCCCTGCGCGAGGTACGCGAGCATGTCACCAGCCGAGGCTTGGTGCCAAAATCGCAACAAGGCCTTGCGACATACGGTGCCCTGATATTCACCTCGCAGCGGGCAGTTGAGGCGTTCACCGAGGTCATCCAAGAAATTCGCAGCCAAGGAACCTACCAGGTTGACGACTTGCTTCCAGAGAGCCTGCCACTCTATGTCGTAGGCCTGGCTACCGCGCGTGGACTGCGAGCGTTAGGTCTTAAATGCCCGATCCTAGGTGAAGAAACCGGCAATGGTGAAGCCCTGGCTGGCTTTATCCTGCAACATTATAACGCCATTTATCCAGATGGTCCCAACCCACCTGTTCTGTTTATGGTCGGAGATAAGAGAAGGGATATAATACCGAAAACGCTCCAGTCGGTGGAGCTGGAGCCAAACACCAGAGCAAAAGTAGACGAGTTGGTTATATACGAGACCGGAGAGATGCAGTCTTTCAAGGAGAACTTTTCGGCCATTTGGAAAGACAACACCAAGAGGGGTTTCGGACGTCAATGGGTTGTTGTATTCTCCCCAAGCGGATGCCAGGCGATGCTCGAGAGCCTGGATCTTTTGGATGCTGAGACGGGTAGAGCAAAAGCGTCTACCGAACAGAGGAACATACTCATAGCCACCATCGGCCCGACTACTCGCGACTACCTTATACACCAATTTGGTTTTACTCCCGATGTGTGTGCAGAAAAGCCAACTCCAGAGGGTATAGCAGAGGGTATTAAAGATTTTCTTGAGAAGCGCGGTTGAAAAAAGCACTGCCTCTGGTCGATACTCCGTGTTAAATAGATAGGCTGTTGTGTTTGTTCTGGTGCTTCATCAGAGGCGTAACAGGCCATGCTTGCTGTAAGCAATCGCATTCGCATTCGCACGTTTCATTCTTATGACAACCACGATGATTGATCGCAACTTTGTTCTGGCGGCTATTGCTGCACGTGCCTTCCTGACGCGTTGATGTGCCAAATACTGCCATTGACGTCACTAGTACACACGCGACGCGATTGCCACAAACTTCCAGCGCGATCATTTGTACGTACCCTTATATATTTCCCATTCTTCACTGTTCGAATTCATATTAACATATTCTCGAAGTTCTACTCAATTGACCCAATATCTGCACATTTGACTGCAACACGCTCTTCTCCACATAATCCCAGTAACATGTCAAGCCCCACGAAAAGTAGCGATACCGCAGCTGGTACCAAGAGGAAGCATGATGTCGAGCCATCTCCCAAGCGTGAAACTAAAGCAGCGAAGAAGCAGACTACTATTGAGGAGACGATGGGATCAGGTAAAGAAAAAGACGAAGAGATGAAAGACGCCTCAGATGATGGCGAGACTGTGACACAAACAGACAAGTCCGAGGAAAAGTTCGATGAGGATCTTGTCGACGCGAGTGATGAGCAAGCTTTGTCCAACGGCGACGACACAAAGCCATCTGATACCGAGAAACAGGGTGATAATGATTCCAAAACTGAGTCAAAAGCGCCTACAACGACACGAGACGAACAAGAAAATGATTCGCACGATACTCCAAAAGAACCAGTCACCAATGGAGAGGGCGCGATCGAGGAATCATCGCAGCGTGAAAAGCAGGTTCCGTCAAACATTCTTGAAAAAGGCGTCATTTACTTTTTCACTCGCAACCGCGTCGGTATTGAAGAATCTGAAAGTGTAGGCGATCTACAGCGCACATTCTTCGTCCTACGACCTATGCCAGTAGGTGCCAAACTCGGTGAAGGCGCGCTTGCGGATAACAACAACAATCGTCTGTTCGCGCTTCCAAAGAAGATTTTCCCAAAGTCGCACAATGATCGTTTCATGGCTTTTGTGGAGAAAGCAAACGTTACCATAAAGGAGCTGAAGGAGGACTTCTTCGGTGCGGAAGAGTACAACACAAAGACACAGGGCAGTCGGCGCATTGAACCCGTTGCTCCAGTGGCTGAGGGTGTGTACGCAATCACACGTACTGAGGACCGTACATGTCATCTTGTCTATTCTACTACTATCCCCTCGGAGCTTGGTGAGGTGCAGGATGATCTGGGCATCAAGGATCAGGGCAGCTTCATCATCAGCGTCAAGAACCCTGAGCGAAGTGGACCTGCCAAAGCTCAACTCCCTCAAAAACCTAATTTCCCTCAAGAGTGAGTGTGCTTGATATCACGAAAGCATGACATACTGATCATGGGACAGATTCATCGAAGAGTTCCGTGGACTAGCTTGGGTTGAAGCAAAGCCGAAGTATCTTGACTATGAGTACTGCCAGATCCTGCTTATTGGCGAGAAGCTGGAGTCGGGTGTCAAGCCTACCACGAAGGACCAGAAACACGATAAGGAAACGCCACTCGAGGAGAT
Source organism: Bipolaris victoriae FI3 (assembly GCF_000527765.1). Classification (NCBI taxonomy): domain Eukaryota; kingdom Fungi; phylum Ascomycota; class Dothideomycetes; order Pleosporales; family Pleosporaceae; genus Bipolaris; species Bipolaris victoriae. The sequence goes on along the minus strand of NW_014575333.1, from coordinate 98,040 downwards.
TGAGAAGCTCGAGCATGAAGACGAGCTTCGTGTCGAGCATCTTCATGGTGGGTTTTATGTTATATGTTTAACAACACAGGTGCTAACTGATTATCAGGTGATGATTCCGTTTACGATGACCTCAAGATTAGCAAGAAGGAGTATCCCCAAGTCTCTACGACCTGGTAAGCGGATATGTGGGAGTCGTGTTCATTTTGTTGTTACCTGAATATGGGTTTGTCGGGCAGTATAAATCACGAATCGTTAGCACTTAAAAGACACGGAAAACAATGTGGAAATTACGGGTATGTCATGGGATACAACCAAGCGCGTGCATGGGTGAGAATGTCGTTTGGACATGTGTTGGATGAGAACGACTAGTTCAATGGAACCTCTCTTTAATTCATCCATCTCTATTATCACACTTATGACCTGGACCCAGCCACCCTATATTTCTTCCCATACACCTGGTGGACAAAAGCATGGGTATTTCAAAATGGGATGTACTCCATGTAGTCGGCAGTACCGTTCACCCACAATTTTCTAGTATATTGCGAAGACAATTCGCTCAAGGAATAATAGTAAGAATAATATTATGGTACTGTTATAAAGCACTCAAGTTGCCAACTTTCTGGAGTTTCATCGATTTGAATTCGGTGATGACCTGTGTGGAGTACCCATGTTTTTGTCCACCGGGTGCCATGGTACCCAAACAGCAACACCTACTTCGCAAAAAGTTTCAACAAATATGTTCTCCAATGGGATAACTACACACCATAATTCTCCACGTTTACAATAGGCCAATGTCCTTACCTGTTTGCGTTTTGAAAAGGGTTTCGCAGGGTGCTTGCATGCTTAGTTCTTCAACAGCGTTTCAAAATCTGAAAAGAGAACACTTCACTTTCTAATATCCCTTCTCGTCTCAGAAATTCTTACCTACCATTCAAAAATTCCCGGTTTCTCTTCAAAGACGTCCAAAATTTCATCATGCTTACCGCCGGAAAATACCACTGGCTAAGGCCAGGCTACTACAACGCCCCTTCGTTCCGCCAAATCTGCCGTGACAGCTGGCTGAATATACTCACAGAAACCCTTTGCGTTATCTTAGCACTTCTTCTCTGGAGATTGTGCCCACCCGTAATCCCTCACCACTTCCCTTACTTCGAGGGCATAGAGACCCATCCTATTGGCTTGAAATACGCACAGCCACTGCAAGAAGAGTACATCAACACCATGATGATGTCAGCCATCTCGTTTCTCGTCCCTAGCAGCATCATGCTAGTCATGAATCTATGGGTACTTAGAGACTACTACAATTGGGATGCATCGGTAAGTATTTCTCTGCGCCCTAGAACACTTCCAAATATTGAAGAAAGTTCCATCTCGACTAACTATTGAGTTCCAAAAACCTAGTTCACAGGCCTCAGCTACGCCCTCTCAACATCAACCCTATTCTCCTGCATCATCAAAGTCTTCATCGGCGGGCTCCGACCAAATTTCTACGGGATATGCAGACCAGCGACCTACCTTCCTGAATCCACTACCGCGTCAGCTCCCCCCGTGCGGTCTCTCGTCCAATACTACACAGTCGACCAACTCTGCACCAACCCCGACAAATTCACCCTCAACGAAGCGCAAAAAAGCTTTCCAGCCAGCCACGCCTCCTCCGCATTCGCCGGCTTCATGTTCCTCGCGCTTTGGCTCAGTGCACACTACAAGACGCTCGGGCGGTCTCGACTTCATACCAGACACCACAACGCAGTTACCAACGGCGCCCTCCAAGGTCCCGGATGCAATTTTAAACCCCTCTCAGATCAATACTTTGATGCGGTTCCGCACTGGAAACTTATTGTCTTTTCGACTCCGCTGTGGGTCGCTGTTGCGCTTTCGTTGTCTAAACTGAGAGATGGATGGCATCATCCTGTTGATGTGGCGTGCGGAGCGTGTATTGGCGCGTTCTTTGCCGTGGTGGCGTATAAGATGGTTTTTTGGAGTGTGTGGGATGCGAGGGATAATCATATACCGAGGAGGCATGCGGATGGTGCTGGGGAGGGGGTAGAACGATATAGGGGTTGAATTTGCATAAGCGGTGTGGGACGAAAAGGAGAGTTTTGACAGAGTTGATGGCTTAATTTTGCACACATATGTTGAATTGGGAACGCGTTGATGTGTGTGTGTGTGTGTGTGTGGCGTTAAATTATGTTAATGCCGCATGTTAGTCAAGATTATACTCAATCGGCTTGCATCTACTCATCGAGTGCCCTCGCCCTCTGTTCATGTCAAGACTAATTTATCACTCTGGGAATAAGTTTACCGCATGTTCTACAGTATTGAACAAAGAATTTCAAATTTCGATTCCCTTATTTCGCCTATCACGAACAAGTGATCACTTCTCTCTATTCTGATGCACCTGATCCCATTCCTCAAAGTCCTACTAAACACGAGTTCCATCTTTGAAGAGTTTGAGTGCTACAATATTCAGGAAACCATCAAATCGTCATAATCTCCATTCTCAAGACCCTGTTAACACATCCCCCTCCTTATTAACAAACACCACGTCCCCCGCGTCCTCCACAACCGTCACTTCCCTAACTACACCCCCATCATCCCATCCAAAATCCACAACACCACCACCCCGAATCCTCAAACCCTTCACCTTCCCACCCTTCCAACTCTCGGGAATGGCCGGCCCCAATACCACTCTCCTCTTCCCCTCCTGTCCCTCAGCCGGTGCTGGCAAATCCACAACAAGCATGCTCAACACCAATCCTCCATACCCATAATTCGCATCAATCTGAAACGGTGTGCGCTCCCCTTTATACATACTGAATCCATTTCCTACGAAATTCTGCTCAATCGCGTATCTGAGCTCCAGATGCGCTTGTGCCGTATCATTCAGACGTGCCCAGCAGGCTCCGCGCCAGACTTTTTCCCAGCCGGAGTTTGCGTCGGGCCCATTGCCAATGCCGCGGCTAATGAGTTTGTTACGGACAGCGGATTGCATTGTGGTGTTTGAGTAGCCGCCGAGGAAAGAGGAGAGGGAGTATCCGGGGTGCCAGCCTATGAGTTCAGAGATGTGGCGGTGGGTGTCATTTTGGAATTCGTAGCCGAAGGAGTCGGGAAGTTTCCATTCTTTGATTTGGGACCAGGATCCTACGTGGAAGCCTTTGTCGAGGCGGGCGAGCGTAGAGGAGACGTTAGAGGTGAATGCGGCGTCGGATTCGCCAGCGAGCGAGTGCGTGGCCAGGACGGCGTCGAAGACTTGGTGGATGAGTTGTTGATAGTGGGCGCAGCCGAAGATCGTGGGACCATGTTCCGGGCTGCTGCAGGGGTTTACGACGAGGGTATTATCGTTGGTGAAGGTGTCGACGTGGAGTTGGGAGAGCCAGAATTGAGCAACGCTTTTGATGAGTGGGTAGCCTTGCGTGCGCAACCAGGTGGTGTCGCGGGTGTAGTCCCAGTAGTCGAAGACGTGCAGCATCATCCATGCTGGGGCGACGGGATAGTTGGCCCATTCTTCTCCGTCTTTCATTGCCGTGTGTCCGAAGATGTTCATCTCGTTGTGGACAACCCAGCCTGGTGCGCCGTATAGTAGCATGGCTGTTTCATGGCCCCGTGGGACCCACGTGTTTATCATGTAGTCCCACAGTGGCATCTGGGTTTCTGTCAAACCTGTCTGGTCGGCAGTCCAATAATTCATTTGCAGATTGATATTGGCGTGGTAGTCAGCAGACCAGTCGGGCGCCATCTGTTCAGTCCATCGCCCCTGTAGATTCGTGGGTAGGGAGCCTGGTCGTGAGCTGGAAATCAACAAGTATTGTGCATAGTCAAAGAGCAAGCTTTCGACGTATGGGTCACCAGAAGTAACGTTGGAGTCATAACCTGCGAGCAGCTCCGGTGTTGGAACCTGAGCCGAGTTTAGGGGGTCGGGAAGAAGAAACTCGAAGCGACCTGTGAGGGAAGTGAAGTCTTCTAGATGGCTACTCTTCAGTTCTTCGAGAGTTTTTGTGGATGCTTTTTGTATCCTATCCTCAACCACTGGGCCCGGGTCATTTCCTCGGAACGAGTATTGGTGCTCCGCTGTGCCTTTCTTCATGTCATAATTCGTCTCGGCTCCTATCATAACCGTGGCGCTCTTTGCTCCGTCTCCAGGTGTAACTTTTAGAATTCCAGTGTTGCCATCGCAAGTTGTCTTCAAATCGGAATTTGGTAACACGCGCGCAATTGTATCGTAAATCATTCCTTCTGGAGGGCCTAGTTGGGTTATACCTCGTAGCCTCACATGGCCGGAATCAGCTCCAGTACCATTTGCAGCACAGGTAATGTTTTCAAGCTTGGGCTCAACCAGTTGGTTACCCAATTTCAACTCGAAAGCTGGCAGGCTTCCGGACGACTGGATTGTGTAGACACAAACTTGGTCTGGATAAGAGCAAAAAACTGTAGTTTCAAGCTCAGTGTCATTGGTGTTGAAAGAAGTTGAATGGAGGCCGTTTGCCAAATCCAGTTTGCGCGTGTATTTGGAAACCTGGCTGCCAACAAGGGATGGGATTGTTACAGTGAGATTGGCCAGGACTCGATATGATCCATAGTTGTCGTTGGTACCAAGTAACTTTGTCACATTGCCGGTACCATTGGTGAAAATCCATTCTCGAATGCCAGGTAGTGCGGAATCAATTGATGATTCTGGGTTACCACCGGTGTAGTTCTTGGACCATATTTAGTCTATATGTGTCTAAGCGTGTAGTATTAGACTTACAGATGCTTCGAAAGGGCCTCCTGACCATAAGCTGTCGAGGTTCAGCGTAAGAGTTTCAGCCGAGGGAGGGCCGATTGGCATAGCAGCTAGTCGCCCATTGCCGACAGGTAAAGCGGTTCGGATGACGTCGCTAGTATTTGCAGGTGAAGTGGACCATATCAGTTTAGCGCTGGTGCCATGTAGGAGTGCAGATATCAATGGCGGTAACAGCAATTTTGGTAGCATTGTGGAATATTGAGCTTGCCCACGGTTCCTAAGCAACCATGCATTCTTCAAAAAGCGATGAAGCTCTACATAAATGTTCATGAACCTTGTGTCCTCCCCGCTTTGTTTGCGGGGACGGGTATTGGTTTTCTTTTGAGGATCGTCATGTACGTAGATTCTCCGCGAATGGTATTAGTCGGTCTGCCCCATAGTTACCGACGATACGGGCGCCTATTGGTCACGAGACACGATAGAGTGTCGGAACAGGAAGGAGTACTTATTCTATAGCTGCGATCTCTCAACTATACAACCGAATGCTCGTCGATCTCCAAGGATTTTCCCGCATTGGGTAGTCCTTCCGGAATATTGTAGCTCGTTTAGTTGCAAAGCAAGTTTCTGGCTGAGAAGGAGCGAAGGAGCCATTGCTCATGCCTTCACTACTGCCGCGGTGCTGCAAGTCTTCATGCAATGTTTTGGGGTTGCTGGCATGATTTCACTTTGTTTCATAAGAACTTAGCCGTTTTTCGTCCGCAGAGGTAATAAAGCGTAGTCCAGATGCTCTTCTGAGCTGAACTTGTTTCCGGTCGCTGTATCAGTGCTCGCTGGTCCGGAAGTATTGCCAAACTGAACACAACGTCCGCAATGTCCTATATCTTTGACGTATCTTACCCACTTATCTGTATTGAACTTGATAAGAGATGGTGGCTGCGAGCATCCGGACTCGAGAAGCTCATCTGTTATGTCATGAAATGAACAAGCTGTGAGGAAACAAAGGTGGTGGTGTCAAGTGAGGGTGTTGCGGTTGGAGGGGTAATTCCAGCCAATCGGCGGTTCGATTGCCCGAGCGGCGCTAAGTTTGGTGAACGATGATTCCATGATCATCACAGCTTCTGCGTCCTCAATTGAAGCCGGAATAGCAAAGATGAGGACACCGTACACGTGCAGACAGTGTCTTTCACTGCTGAAGACACCGCGGGCTTCACTGCGCTCTCCGCAAGCCCTCCGTCCGTTGGCCCAGAACGCGGCGACATCACGAAGTCACTCCACCAAAAGTTCAGCACCGCCAAAACTAGCCTTGCCAAAGCGCGGCCTCTCTACGACCCCGCAGCGAGCATTCGAAAAGCCGTTCGAGCCCTATGAATACATTGACCCGGAGGGAATTCGTCGGACGAGGGTTCTGACTGAGGACAATCTCTTCAATTCATTCTCCAACTCGCCCATCCCGCAAATACGAAAGCGCGCAGCTTTCATGCGCCAGCATGCCTACTGCCCGCATCCTTCGCACCAGCCTACACGCGCCGTCAACAATCCCATGGACCTCGAAGCCCGCAAGTCTTCTGAGACGGGTACTCCACCTGCGCACGTAGATTTCGAGTGTCCAGACTGCGGCATTCCGGTATACTGCTGCGAAGAACATTGGGCAGACGACTACGAGGCACACCTGGAAGTCTGCGATGTGCTGAGGCAGATCAACGAGGATGACCACGATCTGCGGAGTGGGCGCTTCTTCCGCGAGTTCCAATTCGCTGAGCCCCAAATGGAGGAGATTTTGGTCAATATGACAAGCTGGGACACGTACCTGTACACTCGTGACTTTGATGCGCTCAACGAGGACCGTGAGATGAGGCAGGCGACAAAGCTCCTGACATATCCTATGACCATTGCCAGTGTTCTCAATGAGTTGAGTCCCTATAATATCCGGAAGAATGGACGCATGACACCAGAAGGATTGAAGAGCTTTAGCGGTATGTGTATTCTCATTCAACTGGTTGTGTAGTACTGACATAGGTACAGCACTCCGTCATACGCTTCACCCACCCCGAACAGGTGGTGGTGATACTTGGAAGAATGCACGTATCGCCCCACCCTCTGTCCGCCTGTTCATCCTCGGCGCACGCGCAGAATCCTCACTGCCCCGCGAAACATGGATGCAGCTTGCCTACCTTTTCCATCGTGTTCAGTTCTCTTTGAATTTCATCGGACCCGAGAGCATGGCGAACCGCGAGAAGGAGCTACCCCTCCCCGAGCGTACGCCCCTAAACCCCTTCGGTGCTGTAATCGAAGACCGCATCAGCAACGCTATGAAGATCAGCACTTTTGTTGAATATTATCACAACATCCACAAGACGGGCTATTTCTACCCGTACGACCCCTACTTTGACTGCTTCGTTGTTTTCCATCCTGGCTTCGGAAACCCCGCCTCAGCCCACGAATGGGAAGAAACGCTACCGCTTCTCCTTGAGACCAAGGTTCCAATTATCGCGACCGGTTACAGCCCTTGGGACATGCAGCAAGATGTCGACTTTTTGAACAAGAGATTCGGCAACGAGATGGATATGTTGCTTGAGCCTGGCGAGAATCTGTTCCGAAGCTTGCGTTGGGATCTCAACGACCTTGACCCTCATGATGTCACGTGCAGCAACTGGGGAGTGTACTCTTTCCGCGGCAAGAGATATGAGGCCACGAAGAGGGATGAAGAGAAGGAGGTGCACAGTGAGAGGACTGAGTGATTGAGAATGGAAGCTGTGGTAGGTGTGTAGTCATGTACAATACTGTATATTGCAACTGAGCATGTCTGGCATGTAATATGACAATTTTTGATCCCTTCTTTTTTTCCAATCAAAGTCTTGGTTGGCAGCATGTGTGTCGAACACTTCGGAAATTTTAAGCTAATCATTCGGGGTATTCTCAATGACTGTTTGGGTTGGTGTTTGGCCATCACCGCAAGCGTAGTAGTCCAACCGTGCCACATCGCAAATCAGGCGTATGGTTACACAGCATTTGCCAACCGGTCAGTGAACCCCTCTTCTACCTCAAACTACTCACTTCTATCCGTCCCAGTCGTACAAATCTTCGCTCGTGTTCGCCGAATTTTACAAGTGATCACTCTATCCGTTACTCACCATGTCAACTACTACACTCGAGATTATCGACTCCCAAGCCGATATCCAATACCTAGTGAATCTGATCTCTCGCCAATACAAACAGTTGCGAAACCTAGACCTCCCCAACTTACCCCTCTACATCGACGCGCAAGGCGCAAAACTCAACCGTGCAGGTCCAATCTCCCTCCTTACCATCCTCTTCTCATCAACCTATTACCTCGTCGACATACTCCAACTAGGCGCAACTGCATTCACTACTCCCAGCACCCACCACACGTCCGGATTCATACCTCCAAACTTCCAAGCCCAGACTTTAAAATCCATCTTCGAAGACGCAGATATCCCCAAAGTCTTCTTCGACTCCCGCAACGCCTCAGCCGCGCTATTCGCACAATACGCAGTATCGCTGCAGGGTGTGCACGATATCCAGCTTATGGAGTGTGCGGCGCGGTACGCGGGGTGCGCACGGAACTACCTTGTCAGTCTCGATAAATGTTTTGAGCAGACGCAGCCGAGGTTAGTAACACTCGAGCAATTATTACAACACGGGAGATGGAGAGATGCCAAGGAGGCTGCAGAAAAGCTAATCAAGCCGGAGTTGGGAGAGCCAGGTAAAGTGTTTGATGAGCGCCCTATCAAAACGGAGATCAAGATGTATTGTGTGGGGCGCGTGCAGTATCTTCCTGAGCTTAGGAAAATTTTGTGGGAGGAGAAGGGAGAAGAGAAGGGGGAGGAGTGGATGGGGATTGTGAAGCTGGCGACGGAGAGGCGAGTGGAAGAGACGCAGGAGATGGGGTATCTGTCGCTTGGGAGAGATGAGGTTGTGTGGAGGGGGGAGGAGAGTAAGATGTTGGATTTTTGGATTGAGAAGGGTCGAATGGGAAATCGTGGCGTGTCTCAAGTCAAAAGGCCGTTCTAGTTTCCATAATGATGATGAGGGTGATGTTCACGATGAGAGTTCTGGCTATGATTATGGTGATGGTTTTGGAGGGATGAACTCCTGTGATGCGTAAGGATACTTGGGTATAGTTGCAGAGAATATAGTAACTATCATCAATACTCGGCTAGAAGTACGGGAGATAGGTTTTAGTGTTTTCTCATAAAATCATGTCTCATTCATGCTATCTGCTTAGTGGCATCCAGGGGTGCACACGCCTCCGTAGCAATAGCAGACCTGACGTTTGACCTTGTCGTGGCACCCAGGAGTACAGAATCCTCCGTAGCAGTAGCATACTTGGCGCTTGTCAATAGCCTATTGGAGTCAGTAGCGTTCTTGGATGTTGCTTTACTGTCAGTGGGAGTAAAGGCTCAACGTACCATACCCTCCATAACCTCGTTGGTGAGCGCGTCACGAACTTCAATAGTGTTGGAGTCAGCTGAAGGGTTGTGTTAGTGAATCTTCGACTACAGTATTCTGCATATGTTTGGACAACAAGGATGGCATACCGGCGGGAGCGGCGAGCGTAGCGCCCAAGAGAGCAGCGACGGTGAAGAGTTGAGCGGCGAACTTCATGGTGACGGTTGTAAAGAGAGTCTGTTGAATTGATCTGACGATTTCGTGTGCTGTGAATAGAATTTGTTAACGGAACTTATGCTCTTTATATGTTCTTTTGCTGCTCCAACTTGGCACTGCCTTTCTAGCCGACGATGCTACCACATACACAAAATCCCGCATGCACATTCTGTTCTAGCGACCTTCTCGCAACTTGGCAGCATTCTGCAGCAATAATACACATATCATAGAGTAACTGTATACGGTAAAATCATCGCATTACACAAGCTGCGAGGTCCACATGTGGATTCACAGCATCTTCACATGTACAGCCACCAACGCCAGTGTATTGTGAACGGTCTCTACTAGCAGATATGTTGAGCGTCATTTCTAGTGCTCGGTACCATGAACTAGACGCTTTAGAAGTCTAGTTGTGGGCCGGCCCGTCACCCCACAAACTACCTTCCAGACAGAGTGAAGAAGATGAGCGTTGGTGGCTGAACTACAGTGGAAGCGATGAGGAATCGGTGCGTCGGTAAGGAATCGGTTCATCGGTCGGAGGCATACTAATATGACCGATGTAACAGAACATTAGGATATGATTTTCCGCTACGCTGACTATCCGACTCTGTACCAATCGCCCTCGAGTCTAACGGCTGCGTATAAGAGTCCGTGTCCCGATCAGCGGAACCACTACCAGAGACGGGCTTAGCGCCATCTACGTAGTATCGGGAGGCCTTAAAATCAGTTACACTAAAGGAACGTCACGACACACAGGATCTAAGACACATGGGTCAGACGTGAACGCCTAAATGTGGGGAAAAGAGTATTCTTTTAAGACATTTTCGTAACAGAATAGGGACAAGAAAGTGGCTTCGATACTCGGGCCGTCGACCGCCAAGCCGACATCAACCCCAGAAACCCGCATCCTTCAGTCCTTGAATTGTTCCTCTGAATCCTACGACTTCGTTGGGATCAATACCGAGGTCCTCGGGGCTGATGAAATCATCTGTTACCTCCCACGGATCACACGCCTCGCCGTACTTGAACTGCAATGACAGCTCTGCGCCTACCAGGCCGTGCAGCTGTGCAGCGGTTTCTGAGCTGATCTCAGCATAGACGCAGTTTTTGCCTGTCACCTCGGACCATACGTCTACCATTTGTTGGAATGTCCACTTTTCTAATGCAACATTGGCGCAGCGGCCGAATGCTTTGCTCCCTGTAGCCAGCACTTGCCGTACCCAAATGCCGGGGTTGACGCTCATGTCACCGGCAAGGAGGACTTTGGCATCTGGTTTTGTGGGGAAGGCTTGGACCCAGCGGCCTGTGTCTGGCTGTTTACTATGTCAGTATCTCGAGCTTTCAATTCTGAGGTTGCAGAACAACTTACGTATTCAATAGGCTTGCACATGGGGAAGAAAGCCATGTTTTGCGGATAATACCCAAAGTACAGATATGTTGTTATAGCCGCAAGTTGAGGGAGCTCGGACTTGATGCGAGCGTCGACATTGGCCTTGTAATCCATATGCGGCACTTCCATCTTGCCCCAGAACCGGCGCTTGGCACTCGGACATGTTGACCAGATGTAGTGCTCTACTGTGCGAGACGACGCAGCAGCCCGTGCTAGATTCATTCCATGGCGCTCTTCGATTTCGCCGCATTCGTGTTGCGTCTTACCTCGGAAAAGTGATTCCCACCAGTTGGTGACTGCAAAAACGGCGTGTACGCCATCGAATGCAGCGCGGAGAGATGCCTCGTCGTCAAAGTCGGCTTTCACCATCTCAATACCCTCTTTTGCGAGCTTTTTGGCGGCCTCGCTGTCGGGATTTCGTGTAACCGCGCGGACCTTCCAGCCTGGAGTCTTCTTCATAATGTTTACTACGCCGCCACCTTGACTTCCAGTGGCACCGGTCACTGCAATGATTTTGACCTTTTGGTCAGGCCAGTCTGGAATCGTGCCCGGCAGCCCGCTTGTCTCTCTATGCATCATTTCGAACCATGGCTCAAAGACAGCTTCAGTGCGCTTTGCGAATGATCCGCTCTTGTACCCTGGATGGCCCCAGTTGATGAGTTCGTCATGTGCAGCTTCGATCAACTGGCCAGTCTTGGTATTCTCCGCATCACTGAGGAAAGAATCAAAACCAGCCATCAGCGTCGATTGCAACGTCATCTGTTCCGGGCGGAAGGCCTTGCTAAAGCCAGGCATGGCAGGTGTTTCGATACCACCCGGCATCACGCAGTTGACAGTAATGTTCTCCTTGACCTGTAGGATCGGTCCCACCGTCTTGACCCACTGATGGACTGCGGCCTTTGCAGCGCAGTACTCAGGGAAGGTTTGGCAAGGATATATACCAATCATGCTGCCAGTCACGACGATCTTGCCTCCCTTTCCCCCAGGGTTATGGCGCATGAAGTGGGTTGCTAGTGTGGTTCCATAGATCGTGCCTTTCAGATCAATGTCAGTGCAGGTGGTGTTGGGCTCTGCAGGCAAATCATCAATGGCCGCATCACGGCGTGCAAAGTTGTAGACAGAGCCTCGGTCTACACACCCGGCGTTGGCAATCAGTACATCAAGTCGACCCCACTTTTTCCAGACTGATTGAAAGAGGTTGGATTGTGAGGAGTAGGAGCTCACATCGCACTGGACAAAGAACGCTGTGTTTTCGGATGCGTCGAGTGAACGAGCAACTGCCTGGCCCTCCTTCTCCCGTCTACCGCAGATGGCTACGCGGTAGCCACCACGATAAAGATGTGCTGCCAGCCAGGAACCGATACCACTCTGTCATGTGTCAGTGTATTCGTGGCGATCTCAAAAGCATAATACAACGAACCGTAGCACCGGTAACAATGGCGACCCTTTGTTCGTTCTTCGAGACTCGAACCATTATGCAGCACTTGCTTCCTCAAGGGTTTCCTGACACAAATGTTGGGGAAAATATCACCTTATGCCCGCAGCAGAATAAGAAGTTACCACTGCTCTGGGTAGATGTAAGTATGCATGTGAAAGCCCACTTTATTGGATCCTTTTCAATGTCACTTTATGTGCTGAATCCTCCGCGGAACTTGAAAGAGGACCCATCGCTTGCCGACTAGCCTACATTCCTATCGATTGCAGAGCAAAACGTCGCAGTCGCAGTCGCTGGCCTGCGTGGCCCCCTTCTCTTCCATCGGACCGTTTGTCTGGTATCTGCGTGGACAGACAGGCCTGGCACATGTACGTCCATGCCCATCACCGATGTAGACCCGACACAGCTCACTCTCAATCAACTTTGCACGAGCACTCCCGTCTATACCAATAAGCTAGAATCGTGTTATTAAGTTAGTAAAATGCTGAAGAAAGAGCATGAACGGCAAACCTACCCAAAACACAAGTCATGTAACTGGGACGGGTGGGGTACTACAGTTTGCGGAAGACTGCACCCCGATTTCCAGGAAGTCGAGTCGGAGGTCCCTGACCCGGTCGCTGGTGGACGCCGACCAGGAAGGAATGGCGAAGTTATTCGACCGAGTCGCTTATCATAAAAACTAACCAAAATCGCAAATCAACAATTGCATTAGGTGATTGCGGCACAGTGCAGCATGGGCATCGCAAATGAGGAGTTGCATCCATCATCCCTTCGCTAAGAAGACAAGATTACATCAGAGCAGGGCGGTACTGCCGCTGACTGGTCCAATTCCGAACGCATAGTATGGAAGAAAAAGGGAATCCCGTGCCCACAAACAATCATTCCCGCCCGCTCTCCTACCCAGTATGCAACGATCCGCATGCCGTTGGCGGTGTGCGCATAGCGGGTCGGGTCAGCTAATGCGCGAACGTTGGGCATAAGTTCAAAAAAACAAGGGTGAAAAGGTGAAGCTAAGCCCCACAACACCTCGAGTAAGGTACTCTAACTACGTAGTACTTACTACTACTACTACTATTGTCTTTTTTTTCATGCCGCAACTACGCCGCCTCAACAGGCATAATCCTACAAAAAGAAAACAGGACAAGGCGAAAACCTTATATTATCCAAGCGCAGACTAGTAGAGAAGACACAACTTTGCGCCACGTGGGGGAATACAAGGTTGGCTTTGCGCCGTAAGCAAAAAAAGGCAATCAACCTACTCACGTTCCATCTCACGCTCACACCCCCAACGGCCGGACTCTCTTTCTCTCTTCCCCCCTCCCCCCTCTCTCCCCACCCCTATCGGACCTTTCCCTTCACTGCGATCGCTGCCATCTATCTCGTGTAACGTACCTTCGACTCGATCACCCCAAAAAATGCAAGGCACGCGAATTTTATCGTATCCAGCCCCCCTCTCTCTCTCTCTCTTGCAGATCCGTTTCGTCCAGCGGCGCTTCTCTTTCTTGGGCGGATGCGCGAGAGAGATTTTTTTTTTCGGGGGGGTCTGTGTCGGAAGAGAGAGAAAGAGAGAGATAGATAGGTAAATTCGGGGGGAAGGGGGGGCTAGTATTACTCGTTTTGTGACGAATCGTCAGAGGTGAAGGGGGGCGAGGGTTAGAAAGTAATAATAGATGAGATTTGGTAACCCTGGATGATGGGCTTTCTTAGGGCTTAGATATTACTTACTATCAAGTCCATTGCCGTACTTATCCGTGGCTTTTTTTGAAACTTTACGTACACCTTTTTTTTGGCATTATTGGTTATTGATTGTTTTGCTGGCGGAAGGAGTTTAGACGGCTGTTGTGCTGGTGCTGGTGCTTGCTCTCACCCCCTTTACTACCTTACGTTTACTATGCACGATGCATGGGACGATTCCTATTGAGAATCGTCTGCAAGTGTGCGTTGTGGTTGCGAGTTCGATATCGATTTCGATTGTGGTTATTGCGGTGGGCTTGAGGCTTGTTGCTAAGAGGATACGGAATCGTGTTGATGGGAGCGATTGGTGTATCGTTGTTGCTTGTGTGAGTTTTATACTACCAGAAACTGGGTTTTTGTTTGGATCATTAACGTTTTCTTGATGTAGCTGTGGAATGCGGCTTTGCACGGGACATGCATTTCGCTGGTTACACACGGCGGACTTGGATTCCACACTGCGGAAGTCATGCAGCGGTTTGGACCGGGGACGACTACGTATTTCTTCAAGGTAAACTTTTCAGATTCATATCTCTCTTGATGTATACGTCTAACGGTTTGGGCTACAGGGAATCATGACCTTCTCAATGCTCTGGAACGCAACCGTATGCTTCAGTAAACTCTCAGTCTTACTCATGTACTCGGCCTTAATCCCCACACCCACGATGATACGAATGAGCGTCGCTTTCGGCGCCTTCATCGTAGTATGGTGTTCCGCAAACATCATGGCCGCATTCCTCATCTGCCGGCCACTGGCGCGAAACTGGGACTTCACAGTGCCCGGAACATGCGGAAGTCAACCAGACTTTTACTTTACAATGGGCATCATTAATCTCATCACCGACGCCGTGCTCATCGGAATGCCCATGCCATATCTCTACAAACTTGCAATGCCAATGCGCAAGAAACTCCTCGCCATGGGTCTTCTCAGCATCGGAATAGGGTAACCAAGTCCACCCTCCCCCTTATCCTCCCTCAACCCCCTCGCTGACATCGCAATAAATAGCACCTGGGCCATAACCATCTACCGCCAAACCGTCCTCCCGACCCTCGACTTCGCAGACATGACCTACAGCGGCGTCCTCGCCACCATACTCTCCGGCCTCGAACCCGCCGTCGCCATCGTCCTGGCCTGCGTCCCCCTTCTGCGCCCTCTGTTCGGCAAATCGCGCCACAACCTCGACTCCGGGTACCAATGCGGCAGCAGCAGCGCCAAGCAAATCAGCTTCATGTCGAAACGAGGTGCGGGCGCATCGCGAGGTTTGGATCCGACAGCTACGTTTTCCGAACTAGTGGATCAGACGAAAAATTCGTCGCAGATTGAGTTGAGGCCGGTTGAGGGGATACAGCGGGTTTGTATTTCGTCGGATGAGGAGAGGGGAAAGGAGGAGAGGGGCAAGATGATGGGAAAGGGGGGTGTGTCGCCGAGGACGATTAGTGTAGAGAGGATGTGGGAGGTTAGGAGTAATTGATGTTGGAGGGGTTGTGCTATTGGATTAGTGCAGTCGAGAATGGTTAGGATGCAGGGAATTGAATGAACAGAAAAAACAAGGAGGGTTTATTGGAGATTTTTTTGACATGGTGATACCAGATGGAGAATTCGATGACGTTATTAAGATAAGAAGCTAATCACTGTTTTGATGGCTAGTAGGAGGTTTCTCTCACGACTACAAGACGGTGCAAACAAAGCCCTTTCTTCCCCTGGTCTCGAGCTTCCTCAGCACTTCCAGGCGGAATTGATCGTACCTTGGCATGAGCTTCTTGGACTCGTGCTTGTACTTCTTCGTGTGCTCATCCTCATGGTCTCCCTCATACTCTTTCTTGTGCTCATCCCTATGGTGATTCTCGTGATGCTCATGCTCTCCATGCTCCTCATGCTCTTCTTCAACCTCAGGGTGCTTTTCCTCGTGGTGCTCCTCCTCATGATGTTCTTCATGATGTTCATCGTCGTGGTGCTCATCATCATCATGCTCATGGTGCTTCTTCCCATCATACGTCCCAACACGAGGGACTCCGCATCCAATCTTAGTACAAAGATCCATAGGATATATGAGCTGTCTCTTGGTGTCTGCCAGGGCCACAGCATCCAGGGTCGGCGCGTCACACACCGGGGCGGCCATTACGGTGGCGGCGAGAGCGGTGGTGGCGAGGATGGTTGAGGGGTGCATTTTTGATGATGTTGGGGACTTTAGATTGGGGTAAGACAGAGAAAGAAGAAAGTAGTACTCTAGACTTTGCGTCTTCTTGACAAGGTGACTCGAGGCTGCTTGAGGTTTGGCAAGCGATGAAGATGTGAGGGAGGAAGAAAGAGAAGATATATACACAAACAAGCCGTCAACGAACCATGGTATCTTCGTATCGTCTTTCACCCCCTCTTTTTCAGTCAATAAAAAGGCGGGGTTCACGATGCTATGGACCAGAAACATGAGTGCTGTACCAGATAACATGTATTCGTATAGAGTGCGTGATGACGAAAGAGAGTGGTTGAAAGTTACATCATGAGTCTCCATTCAAAGTAACCACACCCATCCTTCTACATCTCACCCCAAAAAAACAAGGGTCCAAACCAACCCTCCACATCTATCCCCAACGCCAATCATGCAAAACAGGGTATCTTCCGTATCCCAATGCCAATCCACCGCAAACCCTCCCTAGGCCAAGTAAAAAAAAATGCAGGAAAAGAAAGAAAGATTCCTTTACCTCCCCAAACCCCCACTAACCTATATACACATTTCCCCCCTCCTCTTTCAAACACCCGGATACGGCACAACCCCGGGAAAAAACCTCATACAATCATTCATCAGCACACCCCCCGAATCCAACCCAAACTGCGCCTTAACAATCGTCTCCACAAAACACGTCACGGCCTGCGCCCCCTGAACCGGAAACCCACCACTCAACCCCCGCCCGCTCGTCTGCGGTTTCCCGCCCTCATTTCGCGCAAGCTCCACGATAATAGGGAGGTCAGACACGTCGAAGATGGCCGAGTCGTTGAGATCGAATTCCGTCGCGGGGCCCGTGAGATAGGACCATGTAGTTTTCCAGTGGATATCGTTTTCACGACGGTAATCCTGGCGGCCGAAGAAGAAGAGGGGGTTGTTGCGGACCGGGGAGGTGAGGAGGGGGGGTGTACCTTGGAGGTTGATGCTGAAGAGCGTGGTAGGGGTCAGGCCGAGGGAGGTGGCGACGGAGCCGCCGAGACCGTGGCCTACGATGCCGTAGTTTGTGGTGCCGAGGCCGGTGCTGGAGGCGAAGGTGAAGGAGCTGAATTGGCGGCTGAGGAGGTCCGCGGAGTTGAGTTGGGAGAGGACGAATTCAATGTCTGAGATGCGGGTTTCGATGGCTTTGGTAACGGTGGTGTTCCAGGCGGTTAGGGGGGAGAAGTTGGAGAGCGAGACGGTACCGCTGTTGTAGACTGTGTCGAGGGCGCGCCGGCCGTTGTTGGGGAATTCGACAATGGAGGCGTCGCCTGGGTGGTCAACTAGTACGACTGCAGCTCCGTTGGCGGCGATGAAGCGCGCCATGGTTGAGTAGAGCAACCTGCTCGTGTCGACGTGCGGCTCTAGTACCACGACGGGAATCTTGCTCGCATCGATAGACCCTGAGCTCTTGCAGCAGGCGTTGTAGGTCATGTCTTCAAAGACGCCAATGTCACGCTGTCCCCCAACAATGAACTGCTCATTGGCAATTCGAGCTGTCTGCGGTGGCATGTAGCTGTTCTGGCACTCACTCGAGCATGAGTCTCTGGGAATAGGCATGAACAGGCTGACCATGACGCGGCGGTCTTGTGTGGAAAAGTATGGATCCTTGCGTGTGGTGTCTGTTAGAGGGAAATGCGAGACGGCAACCTTGAACCCGTGGTTGTTGTCTGCCCCAGGGATCTGAACCGCATGGCTGCCTCTAGAAATAACAGCAAGCACAAGGGTAATGGTGACTCCCAAAAAGGCCACCATGATGAATGTTCGAACAGTGTTTGCAAGGTACTGGTTGCGATGGGTGGTGAAGTCAAGTTTAGTCGGCGGAGACGTTGAGAGCAGCGCGTCACTTATACATTATTGAATTTCTACGCGTAGACTATTTCGTCTTCACAAGTGAGAGTGTAATTTTAATTGTGCCGAGCTAAGAGCGGCGGTGTGATCGAATCCTATGATGGCAAACGGACTTGTGCGCTATGGTCGTGTGACTGTCACCACGTGCGCGCTGGTTCACAATGTTTCTCAAAGACAAACACATGGCTTCACCAGTGGAACAGTGTTCCTTGCGATACTTGACGATGTGACTGTTGCCTGTGATTCATTTTCCTTGGTGCGCAGAGACGGCATGCCTCTTGACGGGGTTCGCCAAGCCAATATACTGGGGTACTGGGGTAGTTCCTAAGTAGTATCTCACCCACTCCCTTTACCCCACATATTTTTCCCGTTCACTAGAATGGAAAGAGTAGGTGAGAGTGAACAATTCCTACAACGACCGGATACGCTTGAAAAAGACGCTAGAAAGAGAACCGGAAAACAGGCACTGCTGGAGGAGGAAAAGGTCGAAATGGTCGATTCTGCTAGTCTACTGCAAACCATCATATCTTGTAACTTTTTGATTTCGAAAAAAAAATAACTCCAGCTCTTCCCATCTAAACCAAAACGAAGCGAAAGATGCGGCCGTGTCGTCATGAAAAATTGGATAAAGGGGATTGGGTATAATGTAATTTCACAACACGGAGGATTCTCGACCGGGCACCCCGGAAATGTGTGGAGAATCCAACTTCAAGAACGCGGGTATCCAGTCTTGTTGTCGAAACAGTCTGAAATCCCCTGAAGCAGAGCCTAAAAATAGCGTGCAAACAAAAACCGCGAGAAATGGTAAAAGTGAGTAGCAAGATGTGCTCAAGCAGAGTCGAGAGAGGATAGAGACAGCCTCTTGCGCTTTTCGATTGGGAGTCGCTTCCACATGCCGACATGTTCAATGCCCTCTTCGAACCAATGAGGTTCGGCATCTATCTCAACATGACCGTCTTCGTTCCTGAGCTGCTCATGAAAACCGTGCTTCTCCCACATGGACTGTAGGTTTGCTTGTGCGTGGATCATAACAAGACCCTGCCATGTGATTTCCCTCTCCTTTTGGTGGCCAAGTATTTGGGCCATCTCCAATGCGGTGGGAGACGGAGGACGGTAGATCAAGTCGGGGTTCGCTGTGGCGTAGTCGAGCGCCGCGTTGATGAGCAGCTTCGCAAGACCGAGACTGCGGTAAGGAGCAAGTACAGCGAGCCTGCCAAGCTTGATATAGGGCTCTGCTGGCTGTTTGTGCTCCTGGTCGTGGAGCGGGGGATCTGCGTCGGGATGCTTGTCTGTTTCGTGGTGTTGGACGTACTTGTTCGGGCCGTGGGGCGGGGGAATCAGTCGGATCGTCGCAACTGGCACGCGCGTAGCAGTAGCAGATGCGCGGCGGGCGTCATCGGCAGGCGTGTTGCCCGAGTCAGCACGGCGCAGCACCTTGGGTGGTGATGTCGAGTGTGTAGCGACGGAGGCATAGGCAACCCAATGCCAGCTGCGGGCATCGTCCTCGTCAAACTCGGCTTCGAGCGGAACACCCTGCTCGCCAAAGACGACCTCACGGACAGCCATGGCATCGCGGAAGTTGGTGGGGACGGGGATGGTCTGCCTGCTGCATGGCAGGGAATTGTCGTAGCCGTCGAGAGCACCCTTGAGCGGGCAAATGGTGTTGACAAACTCGGTGCCCGGATTGGGGCCTCCCAGAGGCGCACTGTTTGGCGAGCCGAAGCCGCCCTTGAGTACGCTGGTCATGGTGGTGTAGACGATGGTTTTGCGGTCGGTGTGTGCGTGTGTGTGTGTGGTGATGTGGCGTTGGGAGTTGTGGCAAAGTGCGAAGTTTGTCGGGCGAAAGATGCGGTTATAGTTTGTATTCAACGCAAGGCTGCGTCACAATTGCACGGGCAAGGCGTGCGCGGCAGTCGTCGTCTTCAAGCTTAAGTATTCCAGGTCAACCCTGCTTGGAGCGCAGGCGTGGTGCGCCCGACTCTATAAAGAGGGACTCGAGCATAAACGTCTGCCTCAGTGGTACATCGAGCAACAGGCGAGAAACTCTGTTTCGGGTCCCTGTATTTCAGGCGCAGTCAGGGTCCAAGGATGCAACCCTAGGCTCATAGCGGCAGCAAAGGCTGGAGATCAGATGGGCGAGCAGGTCAAAGGTTGCAGACGAACACACGGTGAACCCAATCAACCCCACAGTCTGTCGACTGGTGATGTCACAGGCCTGGCACGCTTGCCCGGCCCGCACGGGACATGGCTGTCGCACCGTCGCCCACCAATCATATGGGCGCTTCGGCCATGTGCTTGGGCTGTGAATAGTCTACTGCTTGTGGCGATATCACCACCTGTGTGCCTCACAGTAGCCTAGCGTACTTATACCCGTGAAACCTGGCCCATTGCCGTTGATGGCAGTCCTCCCATAAGGCCACCAGGAAGGCTGTGTAGACCAAGAGAAGAGTGGCGCCAATCCTTCAGTCCTTGGCCAACTGCAAATCCCATCAGATAACTCAAGACTATCATCCCCTTCTCTCCATTATGCATTTCAAATACGATTCATTTGCTTACAGGCGGGGACGCTCCTCCAGACCCTTTGCAATTCCCCTACTGATCCAATCACTAATAGCCATGTTTGTTACCATGGGATTGACCCCGCTAGCACTGGGGAAAACACTTGCGTCCGCCACGTATAACCCCTCTGTACCCCAAACTTTGCCCTGGGGGTCGACAACACCGTCCCATTCTTGCGCACTCATGCGACACGTTCCCATCTGATGTGCAGACACAAACATACTCTCGGGCGACTGAAAGCCCTTGGCCTCGACCTCTGCGAGCCACGCCTGGAATTCTGCGTTATTGATGCCGTCCCCTAACGGCGCAGAAGGGTCCCGGACAAATGACCTCAGGCCAGGTATGGTTGTGAAGATTTCTTCTGCGCCTTGAATGTATTGGATCTTCGCCAGGGCCAAAATACCTTCCATGATATTTTGCCTGTCGAACTTGCTGACCTGGTACGAAACTCGCACTCTGCCATCGACGGGATCTGGATACACCCTTCCTGTATCTTTGTCCTTGACAATGGAAATGTAACCCACCATGTGCTTTAGCCTGGCAGCATCGAGCTTCCATTGTAAGCCTCCCTTCCAATCTACCCACATGAGACCGGCAGATGGTATCATGTTGGTGGCTTCAAGCTTGGCACCATGGCCTTTCCCATCAAGATTCTCGAATTCACCAACGACAGCCGTCAAGATGCCTCCTTCCCATGGGTTGGTTTCTGCCTTGTGGTAAGCACCAAGAAACGTGACGGGATGAAGATACAGATTCTGGCCAATTCGCGGGTTCTTCAGACCAGAGCGCATCAGCAGTAAGGGAGACTGCAGTGTGCCTGCAGAGACAATAACGCGCTTTGCCTTGATCAGCACCTTGCGCCGGTTAACAGGCGAACCTGCCACTCCACCGTTTATGTCACGAGACGCCCATGTTCCTTCGACGCCCGTGGCTACCTGTTGACCGTTTTGCATGGAAAAAACAACCTTTTCGGCATGGAAACCTTCGAGAAACTTTGCGCCCGCACGAGCCGCATCCGGCAGGAACGACACTACCGGCCCTTGCTTCTCACACGAGCCACAGCCAAAATTGCAATAGCCACAGTAATGCTGCTTCCCCCCAGTATTCTGGGGAACTGGCTTGGCATTCCACCCTAGTTTCCTGGCACCATCTAACAACATCCTGTTGCCCGGGTTTTGCTTGATATGCTCAGTCGAAACGCCCATCCGGTCACAGACACGATCCAGCGACTGCTGAAAGTCTGCAGATGTAAAAAACGGCAGGCCTCGTGCTGCCCATTCGCGGCGGACGTAGCCTTGGGTCTGGAGAGAAGCGGACCAATTGACTGTTCCTCCTCCACCCAAAGACTGCCCCGCCACGACGCTGACGGAGGCATCGTCAGACGTCAAGAAGGAGCCGCTCATGAAGAGATGGTGCCACCCATCAGCTTCAGTCATAGGATAGTGATCCGGAGTCCAATGATAGGCCTTTTCAACAATCAAGACACGGTGCCCTGCTTCGGCCAAGTTCTTTGCAGACACGCCGCCTCCACAACCGCTGCCCACAACGAGCACGTCTGTCTCAATCACCTCAGGATCGTCACCGGGAGGAATCTGGATAAACTCATAGTCAAACCCTTTACCCGGTCTCATGCCAATTGGCACCCGCGGCAGACCTATAACACGGCGCAAAGCCGGCGACGTCTTGATCCACGCTTGCTTGCAGAGAATGGTGAATGAGCGACGCATCTGCCGGAGTGGCCCCAAGCGAGCGGTTGCCCAAGCGTGGAGAATCGACTCTCTAACATGGATGGGCTGGGCGCTAATGGGTGTGAGGTATCCAGTTAGGAACAACGACCCCGGTCTGGTATCAAGCAAGTCGAGCACCATGGCCAATTCCTTCCTCTGACTATGGGGCATGTACAGGGTGAATACTCGCTGCATTTCTGCACGGAATGCGGGGTCCTGACTTGCATATGCGGCCAAGTACTCTTTGGCAGCCGCCCCAGCATCAGGGTCGCTCTCGGGTATGCGGGCCCTCAGCGTGCTGATAGCAGTAGAATAGTCTTGGTCAGACGCAACAATATCATTTTGCGCCGTAGCTGTCGAGGCGGGCTGGATTGCAGGAATGACGGCATCTGCAATGGCGAGCAGCGTGGTCCATTGCGCGGGCGTGAGCGGATCTTCAGCAGGAAGCGGAGGCAAAGGTGTAGCTCTCGGCGAAATGGGTTCGGTCTGGAGTGGTGTTGCCATGTCGCCACGTAGGTTGGGATTTCAGGGATAGCCTTGATATCGTGTGCAAGCGCTCAGAGGGTCGGAAGTGTGGAGCAGCGGAGCACAGTACAGACACAGGCGTCTGTCTGACTATCTTGTCGACAGAGTGGACGGCCGGAGGGGGTGGAGCGGGCGCGTCTTGTCGTTGCCAGCCGTGCCATTGTTTGAGCTTGACTGGCGGCAGCTGAGCGGAACGGAGCCTCGGTCCAGATGGGCAAAGCAAAGCTTCGCCACTAACTAGAGGAAGATGCACGGACGTGGTGCATGTCTCGTCTTGTCCTATCCAGCCGCATTGTCTGGATGCAGGGAGAGCAGAATCGCCAGATCCGTACGAGGGACACAGCAGAGCATAGCAGCTGTCAGTGTCAGTGTCAGTGGCAGTGGCAGTGGCAGTGGCAGTGCCGGAGCCGATGCCAATGCGACTGAGATCCAGGGATGATGGATTGCGAAAGACGTCAAATGTCTGCAGGGTTGCATATGCACGGACTGACGATGGACCGACCGACGTCGTACGAGTCATCGGATCCAGCCCTACCACCATGCGCATGTCCTCTGGGCCATGGCAGATGTCCAACAGTCGTAGTAGGCCCAGTAGTACAGGTATAGTAGCACCATGCAAACAAGAATGCTCCGAAGTTGAGGCGGATCGTGAAGCTGGCTGTGGACCTCTGACCCTCACCGACGGCATGTTCCAAGAGCGAGCAAGCAGCGCGGCGGGCCCTGTCTAGAGGACTATTGAGAGCGGATCCGATGTGATTGGCAGTCCCACCCACCCACGCTTGCCCACACACACTTGCAGCTCGTCTTGGAGCATCGTGAAGTTCGGCCGCAATATACTGGGTAATGAGGACGGGCGCGCCTGGCGACGGCTATTTCTGAGGCGTGGCTGGTGGCTGCATGCATGCACGGCATGGCATGGCATGGAGGAGTAGTGGCTATTGCCCCGCCAGTTGTTGCAGACTCGCCGCATCTCAGCGGGCTCTCCCTCTCCCGGCAGCGCCTCTCGCGGCACACTTGCCTGGTCGTGGACAGCGTGTGTCGATGGGCGATGATGGGTGATGCAAGATGCGGGTTCTGAGGACAGCCATGATGGCAGATGTGCATAGTACGTGTGTGCTCGTATTCAGCAGGCGCCAACGCCTATCATGGCCCCAGAGATGACGACGGGATCAGCAAGCACAAGCGAGGTCGGTCGCGATGCAGCTGGCGATGGCGGATGATTGCTCGAGGTTAGAGTTTACGACTGACGCTGGCGTTCCGCCCCTCGGAGATGGTCGAGTCGATGTGGGCAGGGATGGCGTGCATATGCGCGGGCGATGATTGGCCAGAGATAAGAGGCGCCCAAAAGGGCAGGGTGGGGCCCAACGGCTGGCCACCTCGACCGCAGATGCAACGCTGTTCGCACGAGACAGGTGCAAGCACGCAGCCTGCAAAAGCACAGTGCACACGCCTACTGCTACGTACATCGATAGTCGCAGTGAATGGAAGATACGCGGCCGTTGGGCTACCCCAGCACCGTTCCCCGTCTTTTTTTTTTTTTTTTTTAAATCCATCGCTGCTTTTTTGATGTCATTGCAGCGGTGTATGGCGGGGCAGGGTCGAGTCGGAGGCGCGCGCATGCTCGCGGTTACCATTGCAATGCTCAAAGAAAAAACCACGGCGGCCGGTCGTAGCCCGATGATACCCTTGTCGGCTGGTCGCTGGTCGCTGGTCGCTCTGGTCGCTGGCCCTTCACTCGGCTGCGCCAAGCACGCGGCCATAATTCCCCATCAGGCGACCGCTCCCCCCCCACCCCGTCAGTTCGTTGTTGGTAATGGTTACCAGAGCCGCTGGCTGCCCTTGACTTAATTCACCCTGTCCCCAGAGCCTCACCCCAGCTCCTCCGCACTCACGCGACACCAACTGCTGCCTTGCCTTGGTCTGCCCTATACGCACAATCCACCTACCTACTACCATCTCTACACTACACACGCCCTCTCCGCCCACCCAAACCCTCGTCTAGCAGCCTCCCAACCCTGGTACTATGCGCTGCTAGCTCCACGGTTGACTGCGTGGCCCCGGCGTCCTCCTCCATCACTCTTCTTATCGTCTGCACGTCAGCTACCAATCGACTTGCAGCCCGACTCTCCAAACACCCCTACCAGGAACCGCGTACATCCTTTTCGGCCTGTCTGCCAGGATAGCCTCTGTTGCACCACTGCACAAGTACTGGTTGCCTCCCACTCAGCCACGACTTGAAACCACACGCCTGTTCCTGTGCAATCGCACCAATACCATCCCACCACTTTCACCGCCTGTGCTGTCCTTGTCCACGTCTTCCGACAGCCCGTTATTTTATACCTTGACGTCGCACCTCCAAGCCCTCACTACGACACCACCCCACCTCTTTTCCATCAACCTCCAGTCAACATGGCCACGACCTTCTCCACCACCACTACCACTACCACCACCACCTTCCCCCAACACGCGCCCTACCAACACCACGCATACCGCAAGTCGACACACTCGCAGTACTCGCCCACAAACTCGGCCATCAACACGCCCGCAAACATCTCGCCCACCTCACCTCGCAACACACATCTGCCCCTCTCCCGCCACCAGGGCATCTACCAACCCAGGACCGCCATCGGTATCCCCGCTGCTCTGCGCAAGACTGAGAGGCCCGCCAGCAAGTCTCCCCCCAAGCAAGACTCGGCCGCAGACTCCAACAACACCAACCCATGGTCGACGAATGCCGGCTTTGGATGGGCTGCCAACGACGGCAGCATCACACCCATCTCTCACATTGGCAACGAGGATATGCAGAGCCTCTACAGTCCCGAACCCTTGTCTCCCGTTGCCGGACCAATTACACGGAACCACTGGCAGGTATGTTGTTATTACTCTCTCTTTTCTGTTTCGCTCTTTCGCCCCTGCTCGCCCTGTGCATCCCACCCATGTCGCGTGCTCAGTTGGGGGGGCTCGAGGGTCCCGTCTTACGTACATGGGCCAAGTGGGCCTCGCTAGCGTCGTGCTTGTCGGTCCTCCCGCTGTCTGCTGAGCCGAGATGCCGAGCGCTTGCTACTTGCCACATTTCAATAAATCTGTCGGCAAGATGCAACACTCGACGCCCGATGCCCACTGCTGCAGTCCGGCCAATATCGCTACTTCCTAGGCTGCGTAAGGCGTTGGGAAATTCGATCGTCTTGCCTGCCCACCGACTTGCCACTTTGGTCGCTAGCACATCGTCCACCCCCGCGCTAAAGAATTTACCCGATGCAGGGCTTGATCTCTTTAGCCCGCCAAGCTCTTTTTGCCTCTAGTTGTATCCAAAGTCCAGACCAATGATACTAACCATGTTCTTTAGGCCGATGCCTCCACTTTGGTCTGCTCCGCCTCGTCTTGCCAGGAGCCCTTTGGATTCTTCCAGCGCCGTCACCACTGCCGCAAATGCGGTGGCATCTTCTGCGCACAGCACTCTCGCAACCAAGTCCGCCTTGACGAGCTTGCCCGCTTCCATCCTCAAGGTCACTGGCATCGTGCATGTGATCGTTGCCACAGCTCCTTCCGCGAGTGGGAGCATCTCCGCTCCAGCCGAACTAACAGCGAGAGCTCTGACAGCAGCGGACCGGCCCCGGCAAAGTCGATTCAGACTCCCGCGGTTGCGAAGCGGCCAGACAACACCCGCGTAGGCAGCTTGGCGCAGAGCCTCCAGGGAACCTGGAACTGGAGCACTTTCTAAACACCTGGCGTCTCCATTGCCCGCGTGCTCTGCAGCTGGGCCGTGTTTTCTACTCATGTCATACCTTCTCTCGATGATATCCGGATGATCACGATTGCCGCCGCATCGGTCACTCCACTTTTTCCGACTTCAAACAAAGTCCCTGCATAACATTTGCATAATAATGGCGTCTTGCTTTCACCACTCGGGTTGGTCTTTGTCATTTCAGCGTTTTCCTTTTTTGCCTCTTTTCGGGCTGCATTCTCCGAGGGCAGCCGCTCTCCCTTTTCGAAATCAACTCATTTTCACGGCCGACGAGATATCCGGAGTAATGACTGTCGGTTGGGTACAACAATTAGACGTTTCCGTACGATGGACGAGGGATGGAGAATGAGGCGGATGGTCGACAGATATGGCGTTTGCCTGTTCATGGGGTCTAGTTCAACATCATGTCTGTTTATCTGTGTACTGTTATAGCGTCTCAACATGAGCGAGGCTCTTGAGTTATCATACCATGCGACCTAGTTGTCGTTAGAATGAACATTGGTATAACCTGACGCGTTCAATATTGCAGAGTGATTTTGAGTGAGGATAGAGGCTTACTTTAAGTTTCTGAGTTGGCGTTGCCATATGACACCCTGATGGCGTGATTGCAACCAGGGGGTAAGCTAAGGATAGAGTCATCAGTCGCGTGACCGCGTCGAAGGTTTGAAACAGTGTGCGTTATGTCGATGATGTAGTGTATAGTATTCGTATCCTGTGAGGCCGGACTCCTATTGGTATTGAGGGTGTTCGTGACGGACCTCTTTGCGTGGCCTGAATGAAGGTGAGCTTGATGTACGAAGATGCAGTGTAGTGCAGCAGCACATGACTGGTCACAACGTCACACGCGGAAATTAAAATACTAAAAAGCAAAAGTGCCAACGACAAGATCTTGCTGCACAACATCTTATGACTCTGACGAACATATGGTCAACGCTCGTCGCACTGGGCTGGCGCGGAGCTTTGGCGAACGCCGATTGGTCCGTTTCAGCGGAGTGGTCAATGTCGTTTTTTTTCTCCGCCATTTCACCATGACCCTAACCCTGTCTTTGATCAATCCAGGAACCGTGACACTTGGCGGAGGACATCCCGGACGACCCTGAGCGTATCTGGCATTCGACGTCATACGCTCCTCTTTGTTTAAGGCGTTTGGGGGCGCAATCGCCCCCACGAGAGCGGTCCAAGTTTCGCGGCGACGATTCGGCATCATGGCGACCACCACAACTCAGACGGTCCAAGGGGAGGCTGCAGGAGTATTACATAGCAATGGGACGGCGCAGGCGAATGGGAAACCACAAAAATTACATGGGCGCGCATTCTACGAGAGCATTGGAAGCCCGAAACTCGTGCTTGCGCCCATGGTGGAACAGTCAGAGTTCGTATGTTTCCATGACTGTTGCGCTCTCCTTCCAGAATCATAGGCTAACAACAATATATTGATAGGCATGGCGACTACTATCCCGCTCTTTCCTCCCCGAGTCCGAGAAAGGAAATCTCTTAGCATATACGCCCATGTTTCACTCCAAGATGTTTGGCGAGAAGAGCCAGTATCGAGATTCACACTTCCAGCCACTCAAGTCGCCTCTTCCCTCGCCTGTAGACAACTACCACTTGTCTCAGCTCCCTGACTCGAGCAGACATCTTGACGGGAACCCAGCCTTCGACAGGCCCCTCACTGTCCAATTTTGCTCCAACGATCCAGAAGACTTTCTCAGAGCAGCTAAGCACGTTGCGCCCTTTTGCGATGCGGTAGACTTGAACTTGGGATGTCCCCAAGGAATTGCGAAACGAGGAAAATACGGCGCTTTCTTGCAGGAAGACTGGGATCTGATTGCGAGAATGATACGGAAATTACACGAGGAACTCGATATTCCTGTCACAGCGAAGATGCGAATTCTGGAGACCCCAGAGAAGACACTGGCATACGCAAAGACAATACTAGATGCAGGCGCAAGCATCCTCACAGTCCATGGTCGGCGGAGAGAACAAAAAGGTCACAACACCGGATTGGCAGACTGGCAGATGATTCGGTATCTGCGGGAAAACCTGCCCAAAGAGACGGTGCTGTTCGCAAATGGAAACATTCTACAGCACGAGGACATTGCAGCATGTCTAGAGGCAACAGGTGCAGATGGGGTAATGAGCGCCGAAGGAAACCTCTACGATCCAACCATCTTTGCGCCACCGCCACCCGTAGGCCAGGAAGGTCGTGAATACTGGAGAGGTCGGGATGGTAAGGGTGGATACAGGATGGATGCTGTGATGAGGAGGTATATGGACATCATACACAAGTACGCACTGGGTCAAGAACCTCCCCAAAGGAAACCATTATGGATGCTTGGAGATCCCGAGGAACCTCCAAAGCAAGAAGAGGCAGCCAAGTCGGACGAAGAGGATGAGGAAGGCCCGCCAAAGAAGAAGAGAAAGCAAATGTCCAAATCCGAGAAAAAGAAGGAGGCGTCGAATCCAAACTTAACAGCCATGCAGGCACATCTCTTCCATCTCCTACGTCCGCTCGTCGCAGAGCACCACAATGTACGAGACGCGCTTGCTCGTTCGCGGACAGGCGACATTGATGCGTTTGAGAATGTGCTCAGTTTGGTCGAAGCAGCTGTCAAAGAGGGTATCCAAAAATACGAGCAGGAGCAAGCCAACGCCACAGACACACCGGCCGTTCCTGAGTCTCTCGCTGAAGATACCTCCGCAGCACCTCCCGAACCCCTCGACCCTTACGAGTCTTCACTAGCCACTGTAGCTCGCTGTAAACGCCCTTACTGGGTTTGCCAGCCCTATGTCCGACCGCTGCCGAAGGAGGCTTTGGAGAAGGGCAGTATGACAGTCAGTAAGAAGGAGAAGAAGCGATTGGAGCAGCAGGCGGAGCAAGCTGCTAAGAAGGAAGATGCAGAGGTCAAGGATATGGGTTTGGAACCTGAGGGTAGGGTAGAGAAGCAGGTGTTGTCGGATGAGAAGGGTGATGGAAAGCAGATTGTAGAGGAGCCTAGGGATGGGTTGGTATGTGGATAGTTGGGGTAGCGTAGGTTGAGATATACCCGGTGATTGAGAGGTGTAGTATGAGATGATATGAACGTGAATTTATACCAGGTCAGTGTTTTCCTGTTGCATCTGCTCGCACAGTAACAACTCAATATTTCTCATTGATTTCGGCAAGTACGTTGCCATTTGATACGCGCCTTCTTCTTCACTCCCCAAGTACTTGCCGCAATGGCTCACGCCGCACATGCTATTGCTATCGTCCTTTCTTCCGTCCATACCTTTATTTACCAACTCTATTACCTCTGAGGCTTCAATCCTTCGAAGCACTCTCACTTTCCGCACCCAATGACTCGAACCAGCAAAAAAAGCGTCAAAGCATCCGAGGGCCTCACCAGCCACCTCCCCTCCACAAAGCGAGCGGGAAAGAAAGCCAGAAAAAGTGTACGTATACCCATCCCTCTCTTCTCTTCCTGCACCACACCTCCCTAACCTCCCCAAAAGCATCTCCGCAAAGCCTCAGAAAAAGCCCGCAAACTGGGCTTCACCGATGCAGTTCTAGGACCCAACCGCGTATTCAGCAGCACCATCCGTATGAACGCCCTCGAAGCCTACGAACCAGACACCACCCGCCTCGCACCGCTCCTCCCATTCATAGTTTCAGGCCACACACTAGTCTACTTCGTCGATGTATCCCTCAAGCACGGCATCATGGGCATTGGCATAGTCCAATATGACGACTCCTACATCCTGCACCCAGCCCACACTTTCCACTCCCCCGGCTCCTCCTCCCACTCCGGCGAACTCCTCGCCCTTGCCCTCGCTCTCGGTCATGTCCAGCAAGCTATCCTGCATGAGGGGGAAGCATCGAAATGCGAACGCGTGATTATATACTCAGACTGTGCCTTCGTACTTAGGGGGTTGGCAGAGGGAACGCTAACGGCGCTGGGGCCGCGGGTGGAGGGGAAGACGGCGTTAGAGGGGGTTTATGAGGGGTGTGAGTGGTTAGGGAAGCGGGGGGTGAGAGTGGAGGTGGAGTGGAGGTGGAGTGGGTGAAGGGGCATGGGGGCAGTGTGGGGAATAAGCTTGCGGATGCGGTGGCGGGGAGGGGTGTTGTTGAGGGTATCAAGGATGAGGAGTTTGGGTTCTCGAGGGTTGAAAATGGGACGGAGGGAGAGGATGCAGGATTCGGTGTTGAAACGCCTCTGTTGGATCACAGTAAATACCAACAGACCGCATGTCTACCTTCGAGTCCCGTACTAGGATGCCAAAGTACGACTTATATCGGCATCGACACGAATCCTACGCAGTCGTTTCGGAACCCGGTCAGCGCTGGTACGCATCTCGAACAGCAGATGAACATGATACAATTCAATATCGGCGCCCGCGCAGCTCGAATCAGGGAACTGAAGAAAGCTAGGCCGACATTGGGATATCGCGATAACGTTGATGTGGAAGCGCTGCTACGGCATCTACGGCAAGAACAGAGCGAAGCGCAGATGCGGCTGTGGAAAAAGTCGCAGGAGAAGTGGTTGCATGATTATATGGCCAAGGGACGGAATCTCGGGCTCGTGGCGCCGGGGACGGCGTATGCGGTGCAAGATGCGAAGAAGGGGTGTTGGGTTCGGCCTGGGCCCAGGAGGTTCGACGTGACTTGCCTTTCCGATGTAGATGGGGAGAACGAGAAGAAGGGGTGTTGTCTAGCTCAAGGCGAGTGGGTGGGTGATTTACTTCTCAACGCGTTAAGATAAATACTAACAACCCCCTTCTTCTCATATTAAAAAAAACATCCTTACACCCCCCTACCCAGCACCTCATCCACCCTCGCCAAATACCCCCCCGCAACCCCCCACCGCCCCGAAACCCACTCCACCAACCTCCGAAACCTCCTCCCTTCCTCCTCCCCAACCACGCCATCCGCCCCATCATCCACCCACCCCCGTGTCTCCAGCACCGCAACCCCAGCCCTAACCACGCATCCCAACCCCGCAAACGGCAATCTCGCAATCTCCTCTTCGCAACCTACCACGCGTATCCCCACTTGGACCATATCCCAGGCCATACGCCTCGAGACGCTTAGTGCAACTTTAACCTTTTCGGCTTCCTCTCCCTGCAGCGTCGAGAATTGTGCTTGGGAAAGCTGCAAGAGGAGGTGGGAGCAGAAGGCTAGGGCGATGGCGTCGCAGTGGAGCCAGGTGTGTGGTTGAGGTTTATCTATCAGAAGAGTAATGAGAGTGTTGATTTTCTGGTCGGCGGATGCGTAGGTGGACGGTAAGGGTAAAGTGTGCGTCAGTGCGTGGGTGTAGGAGAGAACATGACTCGCTGCTACGGCTGTGGCGCTGCGGATGTGCGTTTTGCGGGGGCTGGTGGCGTCGGGGGTGGGTGGGGGTAAGGGAATGGTGGGTGCAAGGGAGGAAGCGAGGGTGGTGACTAGGGGGGAGGACGAGGACAGGGCTAGGGGGAAACCGGGGGTGAGGTGGGTTGTGGAGAGAGTTGTGGAGAGGAAGAGGATGCTGGAGGTGAGCCAGTCTGGGATTGGGGTGGGGGAGAGGAGGAGGAGGTTGTAGAGGGAGAGGCTGGTGGAGAGGGTGAGGTATGCGGCGTGGGATTGGCCATGGCCGGTTTCGTAGATTGCTAGTAGGAGAGATATTTGCAGGATTTGGAGGCTGATTTGGTTGCTTGAGTGGAGGAGGGCGAGGATTTGTTTGAGGGCTAGGTAGATATGGGGTTGCGTGGTGTGGGCTTGTTGTACGCAGGTCCGACGGGTGATGAGCCAGAGACATAGCAAGAGTAAAGGATGGCGTAGTCTGTCTTTGTGTTGGGATTGCTGCGACAGGTCTTCTACCTCGCCATAGAGATAGGACGTGGGGAATACGGGACACCACTGCTGTATGCAGGTACCGAACTCGTCTAGTGCTAGTACCAGGTCTACATCGGCTAGGTCGAGGATTTCGTATACGACTTTGGAGAGTTTGGCTGCCGCGCCGGATGTACCGCCAGATGTGATCCATGCCGTAACTGCATGAAGCAGCTCACTGACCCCGCCGAGGGTCAAATCTGCATGGAGACAGGCATCAAAGTGCTGCACCAGTGGCGTGACATCGTCATGTCCCTGGCGAATAGGTTCCTTGAATGGCGTGTAGTCGCAGTGTCGTTCTTTTCTGCAGCCACTTAGCATCCGTTTCTTCTTTTGATAGACGCGAAGAATGTTCTTACACAGCACATCTTTGGCAATGTGGCAGAGTGCGGTCACACCTCTGTTTCCTGACTCGGCAGTATGCGCATACATTGGACGCTTTTTGCGTCACTGGTATCAGACCTGCAGCTATACTCATTCTTCTTTCTTTTGACAAAATCCACGGCTCAATCGAGATGGTGGCTGAAAAGTCGTGCCAGAGTCAGACCATGGGATGCGGCGGCCGCTGCAGATTTACGCCTACATGATTTCAAGGCTGCTCAGTAATCAAAAAGGACGGAAACATTGACAAAGTTGGAGGCCTGATGTAGGATCAATGGATACAGCTCTGATAGGTTAATATGCTGAGTTAAGCAGGTATCAGCATTAGTAGTACTCTGAAATATTATTGCCTCGGTCGATGCAGTTGTACTCCTGAAGGCATTTATAGTCTATAGATAGACCCCTACCGGTGGATGTTTAGAGGTATTATTTCGTGTTCGAGACATTATGGCTAACGGGCAACGTTAGTCAGTAGTAGGCGACACCAATCGACGGCTGTCGCTAAGCAGGGGGGGCAAGCGACGGCTGTCGATTAGTGTCGCTCATCAGCCACAAAAACTAGCCACTATAGAAATGTAGGGTGAGCGACACCAATCGACATCTGTCGCTGGCCGGATGGGGTGAGCGACACTAATCGACAGTCGCTAAGCAGTTACTAGCCATTGTCGGAAGGTGTCGCCTGCTCTACCCGCTGCTCAGCCTTACGATATTGGCTGACAGCAATATATATATATGTATGTACTTTGTAGCTCGACAGCGAGACCAATTGAAGACTATCGCCAACTAGTAATCCTATTGGAGACACGATTAAAACCATTGAGTGGCGCTGAAGAGAGGTGAAGGTTCAGTTCAATATCACTCACTCTACGTAGCTATCACCTACCTGGCCTGGCTCCTCTGGCCGATCAAGTGGAGAACGAAGGCACGAGATAGCAGTACCAGAGCGACAGTGGTGAAGCACGATACCACATCCAAAGCTCTCCACCAGCATTCATTGGAAACCTGGCCTATTTCTCAAGATACACAGACTTCTGTCAACCCTCACGTCCCTCTAATCTAAGACTAACCCCATCTTGATTAGAAAAGAAAAACGAAGAACCCTCTCAATCCCATTCTATCGAAACCCCTCAAACACCCAACCGTATCTTCAACAAATCCCCCTCCACAATCTCCCCCTTCTTCTCACTCAACTCCTCAAAATCCCAACACACACTAACATACCTCCCACCCAGCCACTCCCTCCTCTCCGCCCCCAACCACACCATCGCATCCCCCGCCAACTCCTTCGTCTCAGTAAGAACATGATGCAGCTCCTCGGGCATCGTCAACGTCATATCCGTCGCTATAGCCCCGGGATGCACCCCAATCGCCACAATCCCTTCTTTACCCTCGCCATGGTCCTGGCTGATGTACTGCGTCAGACGCAGTGCAGCCAGCTTGCTAAGTGCGTAGCCCGAGTGTTGCGGGAGCGTGGAGACGCCAATGAGGGATACGACGTTGATTACAGTTTTGAGGGAGGATTGGCGGAGTAAAGGGTAGAAGGCGTGGAAGATTAGGTAGGGGCCTTTGATGTTGACTTCGAAGGTGCGCCACCAGTCTTCTGGGTCCGAGTCCGGGATTGAGCTCAGTTTGTGGAGGTACCCGGCGTTGTTGATGAGGATGTCGAGGCAGCCGTCAAAGTCTTTGGAGACTTGCAAGGCGGCGGCGGAGACGCTCGAGGCGCTTGTGACGTCGAAATTCAGTGTTGTGATGCGGGGCGGGGGGTGACCGGCGGTTTTTGCTGCTTCGAGGACTGCGGTCACGGTGGAGTCGAGGTATGATCGCGCGCCGAGTGCAATGTTGGAAGCGCCGGCCTGGGCGTAGCTTATCGCCGTTGCTTTTCCAATGTCTTTGGATGCTCCGGTAATGAGAACGCTTTTCCCCTTAAGGTTGACCTTTTTGGGGTCGATGTATGGGTAGGTATCATGATGTTGGCGAGAGAGACGTCCTAGAATATTTTGAGTCGTTATACTTGGAAGTATAGCCTAGGTTCACTTACCTCCAAGTGTTCGTGCTCTTGCAAAGTCTTCTTCCATGCTGACGATTCTCCTTCTTTGAAGTTGGAGAGATTGATATGCCAAAGTGAAATCACTGACATTCGTCTTGTGTTAAATATACTTTCCCATCGCAGTACTCCATACTACAAACGGAACACGGTGACATAGACAGGACCCAGTTACTTACAAATGTACAGGGGCCCTATTCGGATATTCCGTTTTCCGTCTCCGGTTGGTTACACTTTGGGGCTTAGAGCTTCCTTGGGGAGTTTCTTATGCAACCCATATAACTGGAAAATCGAAACAAACGACTATTACCCATCAGATCTTGCTATAAACGATACCAAGTGTGTCTTTTTCAATGCATCTGGGTCTAAAATACATACACAGTTTGATACGTAGACTTGTATCTTATCGGCCGTAGATTTGTAAATATTAATTCGCGTCTACTTGAGCTGTCCTTAGCGGTCTAAGAAGTAAGTGAATAGGAGTTTAACTATGCTTCTTGGTAGTTTTGCATTTATATTCAGGTGACGTGCATTCTTGGTGGGTGGTTTTGCACTTTGGGTCGGGTGGTCTACATTCCGCTTACAAATGCTCACGGGACTACGCGGGGGAGGCACAAATTGCATCGTTCCAAGACTTTAATTCTTTAATTCTAAAGTGCTCGAGAAAGGATTATCTAAGAAGGTTCAATTAAAACTTTTTTTTTACGTAGCAAAAGTCATAAGCATGGAATTTTTACAAGGTAATTTCCAAAGCTGGGGTCTTCATGAGGGGAAGAATCTTCTCTACCGCCCTCTCAGCAGCAATCATAACACCCATGACGGGGTTTGTGGTTAGAGGAGGAACTATACTGGCGTCTACAACAAACAGATTCTGCATGCCGATGACCTTGGTATCGGCATCCACACACTCGCCCATTCTGCAGCTGCTGCTCCAGTGCTGCACATTGCCAAGCGTGTACTGGCTTGGGGTCTTCAACCAGGCCTCAATTTCGTCTTCAGTCGAGTTCTTCGCAATGTTGAGGGGCGTGAGAGTTTCTGGGAGGGCTTGGAAGATGTTGTGAATGAAGGTCGCAATCGCCTTAACGTCGCGGGGGTCAGCGAAGAAGTTGGATGATGGCAGAGCGATGCCCTTGTCGTCGAGGCTGACACGACCGAAGGAGCGAAGACCAGATGTACCGTAAACGTTGAGGGTGATGGTATTGTTGTCGTTTCCATAGTCGAAAGCTCCCGAAGAGTCAATAGTGCCTTGGCAACCAACGAGGTCTTCGCCTTGTTGGATGTAGTCCCAGAAAGCACTTGTTTGCGAGGCAAAAGTATATGGTCCAGAGCGGTTCTTTAGGTACATCTCAACATCTATTGGTGGTGGGTTAGAGTAATCGTAGACGAAAGATTCAACGGACTCGTCGTGGAGCTCAATGAAGGTATTCGGGTTGTCGAACACCTTGTCGCCGACTGCGGTGTTGTTGATCCAGTCCTGAGATGGGACTGTGACCTGACCGTTCTTTGCAAGGCCCTCCAAAAGAGTTGCGTTACCAATACCGGACCACATCAGGAGCTGGGGGCTCAAGAGCGCACCTGCTGATGAGATGACTACACCGCCTTGCTTGAGGCAGATGCAGGTGTTGTTGGTACCCTCAACCTCAACATCGACACCGGTTGCAACGTCACCGTCACGACGAACGCGCAGAACCTTTGTTCCGGTCCTGAAGGCAAAGTTCGATCGCTTGAGAGCTTGCTGGAGGTAGGTCTTTACTGGTCCACTCCTCTGACCTCCCTCGTAGTTCCATATGGGATGGCCAAAGACCTTGTTTTTGGAATGTTCTTCAGGGCCGTCATTCAGACCAACGTCGGCATATCCGGCTCCATTGACGAGCCACTTCTTGGCAGCCTCATAGCCGCTCTGAAGGTATCGTTGTCCGTCCAATGAAGGGCTGTCGGTACTTGGCTGGGTTTCCCTGACCTTTCGAATGGCACCTTGCATATCCTTGTTCTTCCAGCCTTCTGGGAAATACTTGTCCCAATCGCTGGCGGGTGGCTGGAAGAAAAGACCAGCATTGATGGCAGTGTTACCTCCAACAGTGCAGCCCTGGAAGGCGTTGACGACATTAGATGGGCACACCAAGCCCTGGCCGGGGTTTGAGAAAATAGTCTTGTACAGGCCTGGGACATCGACACGGCTGAGTTCTGTGCCCTCCAGCCAGTCCGGCCGTGTACGACCACCGGTAACGTAGTATGATGGGCCTCCTTGCTCCAGGAGAATAGTCCTCTTTCCCGCCTCACTCATACGGTCTGCTGCAACGATACCAGCTGGTCCGGAGCCTACAACTTGTCAGTTTCGTCGCCAAAAGTCAAAGTACAAGTTCCGAGTCTTACCAACAACGATGACATCCCACTCGCCGCCAGGACATTGCGAAGCAGTGGCGGAGCCAACCAATAAGGCGGCGGCAACCACCGCATTCCAAGTATGAATCGCCATTATTATAAAATTAAGAAGTAAGGATGTGATTATAGCTTTAGCACGCTGAAGTTGCTATATCTGTCACTTACAAAGGCCAAGAGGGCTCTCTTTAAGCAACTTTCCCATCCGGCGCTAAACCCGGACCGCCTTCCCTCGGGACCGGGGGGAGGGGGAGAGAGAGGCAAAAAGGAAAGCAGGAAGCACGGTACTACATCGTTACCAGCTTTTGCAGCAAATTTGCAACGAGAGTGTTGAAGCTGCGACCCCGAAATACGAAAAGCAACGATACCATGGCACCCTTTTTGGTACGACAGAGTCCGTGCCTAATGCTTAATTTAAAGTCCGGCGAGCGGGCACTTTGCCTTGTCGGATGGAAGCGTCAGTGCATTGATCGCTTATCGACATGACACAAGGATATTGAGTCGTTTTCCACAGAGACCCTAACGCCACAGCCTCCACAGCGTGGCTATTCATGGATATGACGATGGGGGCTTGGAAATAAGGCGGGCGACGATGGAGGTTGGGCTAGTAGTAACATCGTAAAATGCCGTCATATGAAGGTACGACTAAAAATTAGTCTGCTACGCTACGCTGAGTTGGGCGATACGCAAAGAATATCTCGACCTCTTTTCGGGTACGTTGAGGAAATGGTATGGAACGGCTTTTGTCCCAAAGAAATGTGGACAGGTACGTTTGCTGTTGTAGGCATAGTAGCATATTGACATATTCACATCTTTCAAGTGTGGGTCGCCAGCAAGGAAGCTATCGCAACTAACACGGGACAGGATAGTGTAGCAAACTCTATTCAGCATCTGGTCTACTAGCCTCCTTTAGCATCCGCATCATTCTGGCCCCTCTTCGCCCCC
Organism: Bipolaris victoriae FI3; assembly: GCF_000527765.1. Classification (NCBI taxonomy): domain Eukaryota; kingdom Fungi; phylum Ascomycota; class Dothideomycetes; order Pleosporales; family Pleosporaceae; genus Bipolaris; species Bipolaris victoriae. Next base: position 59,948 of record NW_014575333.1, on the reverse strand, counting down.
CGTAATTCCACTATCATTAACGTACTTACAAACAGAAACAACCGTCTCTAAACAATCCCCTGTCGTAACACTATAAGCGCCCCGACGCAACAAAACACTTGCCATTAAACAAGACATTATTCGCTCATAGATGAACCCAGATAGAAGAAAGGGGTCAGGAAATTTGGGCCATCTTACTGGGCAAATCCCGTAGTACCGCGTTGTCGCATTTCGCGATCGGCCCGCCCGGACAAACCCCCATGCAAAGGCAACACGACCAAGCTTTCATCCCATTGCTACGTGCCGGCTATTCTTTTTGGGTCCTTACATCATACCACCCGCTTTAAAGCTACGTACCCCACATACTCTAACAGCTTCTCCATGCATATATGTATATTTGTTTCTTTTTCTTTTTCTTTTTTCCAGCTGTTAGAAATCGGGAATGTAAAAAAAAAGTTGGTTAAGTGGTGCCAAAAAAAAAGGCGGGCTGGGAAGTAGTGTGGTAAAGTGGACGGTGCAAGGTAAGGTTCTAGATGGGCAAGCATTAAATGTCAAAGCATAGACGATCGCAATTCACTCGACTGCCGGATGCCGAGAATATGCCACATGAGTGTGGCGATCCATGCGCACTGCTCTGAGCGTTCTACCTAGCTTTTGATGTACTTAACAGTCGCAGTTTATAGTGCTATAGACCACGTTCGGGCATCATTGTTGCCGCACAGGGTCTTGATGACACGAGACCTTTTATGCTTATACGAGAGATTACGTTGTGCTTACGGGAGTACGGGCTTGCGTCATCGCTTATTCGTTAAACCTATTTGAAATACGGAGTTGTACTGGAATAATGAGTGATTTGATCTGTGGATGGAACAGCCTATATGCGCTATCTACCCAAGACCAATTCCAGTAGTAGATGCATACTACCACGGAAAAGCCGCCTACGCTGCACTTGCTACCACCGGCTCAGCCTGAACAGCCGATTTCTTTGAGCTTTTCATCTTTTTTGGCTTCTTGCCTTTCTTCACGGGTACCACTTCACTTGCACTAGCTGATGCCTGCCCAGTTTCCGTACTCGCATCGTTTCCGGCTGTAGTCTTGGGATCAGATGCGCCCGCGATCTGTTCAAGCTGTGTCACAGAGTCGGTACGAACAAGATCGGTCATCTTCGGTTCTTCCTTTGGAGATGCGGTGATTGGCGCTTCTTGCTCTGCTTTCTTGCGCATCTGCCGCCGTTCTATGCCGAACATGAACTCGTCATCCGAGAATGGCTCAGCCGTAGCAAGGAGTTGTGGGTTGGACGCGGTGGCTCCCACTTCACCAGAGACATCTTGGACACTCTCCGCAACGAGTGGATTCTTGGTAGGCTCTTCAACAATTGGCCGATGTTCTGCTACAACCTCTGGTTTGCTGTTGCTGGCATCCTCACTCTCGATAACAATTACATAGTCTACATTCTCATGCGACTCAGAAATCTCAGCGACAAGCTCAGGTGTACGAGCGGTGATATTCTCAGCCTTGACTATCGGCGTTGATGCAGGCGTCACCGGCTTTGGAACGTAATTGCTCATCATGGTCTTCCAGACGAGTTGCAGCAGTCTGCTGCTACCCTCAACTGTCGTGATGAAGTCCGGTTTTCGAAACGGGTTTGGGTCTTCGGTCACAGCATTGTGGAGCGCATCTTCAATATATGCTGGATACCACGCATCGTCCTCGGGCAGCAACGGAAATGCATGTTGTCTTGCAACTGCAAGCATGTCAAAGATGGTCACATCTTCTCCAAATGATTTGATCTTGGTTTGTGCAAGCTCTGCAAGGCCTGGTAGCCCGTAGCGTACAGCGGCGCAATACACGCATACACTAAGCTTATAGCTTTCGGGAATGATCTTGTCCGAACCGGCATGTACGCTAAGAGTCTGGTATTTACCGGTGTACAGATAATGTACCAGAGTGTGCGCAGTTGCTAGGTCGAGCTCCGGTAGGGGTACGGATTGCTTGATGAAAGATGGGTTATAGGATCTTGCAAGCACTTCGCTTCGGCTCAAGACGCTCTCGTGGACTAGAAAGCGAACTGCTTCGGGTCCTACTTCTAACACAGTTATGTGTGTAGAGGCATAGGGACTATGAAGGTTGATTGTTAGCTCCCTGTTGCTGTGTATAGCTCAGATGAACTTACGACTTCTCCTCCGCGCTAACGGTCAGGTCTCCAAAACCATGCAAGTATTCACCCGTTCCATCTTGCTCATGCGACACGCCGAGGGCGGAGTTGTCGCTGATTGACATGGTGTACTAGCCTCAAAGCGACACTTGCTTTTGGCTCCAAAAGGCCCGTTTAGCAAGCTCCATATATCATAGACTTCAAAAATGAGGCTCGAACATATGCGCTGTCAGATTGCCAGATTCGAAGAGTGTATATGCACTTCTGAGTTGTCCGTCCTACGATGGATTTCAGCACTCAAGATACGACAATCCTGTTGGTCAGCCTGGTCGTCCTTCACTGCACCCCGCGAACGGTGGGTCCAATGAAAGAAGAGACAGCGCAGAGCCGAACAACATCGGTAAGATCGGGCTCGGATGCATTGTCGTTTATGCCTCAACCTGATTGTTTGATGCGCAAGACCCTGCTCCCGTGCTTTAATCCACATCGATATCGCTCGGGAATTGAGTCGTGAGTGGGTGCTATAGGAAACCGACAGGTATGCTTCCATAGACAAGGTACTACGTGTCCAGTTTTCTTTCACCCGTTCGTATTTCAGGCTCGTGTGGAATGATCTGCAACTCCTCCATCGTCGCTGTAATATTCTTCATCGTCTGGACTCAATCTTCGCGTCATTTCGTATTCTTCAGCATTTTGTACTTCTTTAATGGGGCTGTCATCGATATTCTTGAACATCCGGTAAAAGATAATGCCGGTAACTGCAGCAGCGCTTGCCAAGCCAAAATACAGCCACTGCTGATGAGGGTCTCTTGCCAGGGGTGCAATGAGTATGCCTAATACACTGCCACCGGCGTTTGTAAGAAGAAACAAGCCCATGATAAAGCTCTTCATATTCTCTGGCGCTTTCGCATACGCCAGCTCCAATCCCGTGATACTGGCGAGAATTTCGCTAAGAGCGACAAGCACATATGCTGGTGCTTGCCACGCAACGTGAATTTCGTTTGGTTTGAACCTTCCCTCCCCGATTTTGCCCGCGTTGCAGTTCGAAGGGCTATAATAGCATGGAGGTGCTGCGTAGATGTATGTTTGGAGGATACCAGCGTACAACATAGCGAGTGCAGCTACCAAGAAGCCAAGCGAAATGCGCGTTATCGGCTGGAAGGCAAGATGCAGACGGGTACGGATGAATGGGTAGATGAAGCGGTCCATAAGTGGAATTAGTATGATGATCGTGATGGGATCGATATTGGGCAGAATGTCGTTAGGAAGACCATGTAGCTTCATCTGTCCAGCTTGCGATATAAAGTTGTTCAACATCTGCGAGAACGTGACCCAATAGATGGGAAAGAACAAGAAAACTTTACATGCCACCAGTGCTGTCTTCAGCTCTTCGACAAACTTATCGTCCCAGGTCACTCTTGACTTGAGTCTTCCATGTCCTTGGGCCGAGGCTTTCGCTTTGTTAAGGTCGGCGCCATTCCTTGCGGCAATGTACAGAGCCCGGAAGCAGTTACCAATAACACCACCTTGAGGCGGTTTGATGATGTATTGCTTCTTCCCTCTTACTAGTATCACGTAACCGACGCAAAACATGATCAGCGGTAAAAGGTATGCGCTCCAGAAACCAACATGCAACTCCAGCATTGTGGTTGCGATTGCAGATATCGAACCAACGTTTATGCACATGTAGAATACCATGTAGATCCTCTGCACCGTGAGCTCTGGGTCGACAACGACTTTTTTCCCACTTGGCAGAGTTTTGACAAAAGGCCTGTTGGACCGAACTTGCTCAGCGATCAATGGTGACACATTACTTTTGATACCACCCGTACCGAGTCCAATGATTAACATGGCAACAACAAGACCGGGGAAAGCGGCCCCACTCCGGATAGCCCACGGCAAGCTCGTCAAAAAGAGAATCGTGATCCCGCCCATGTAAATCAGACTGAACCATTTGATAGTTGCGTACTTGCCGAGATACTGGTCCGCAATAATGGCCCCGAACAAGGGCGTTAAATAGCACCAGAACTGGAAAAAATTGGTCATTGCAGTAGCGCCTGACTGTTTTAGGCCAAGAGCTCCAGGAAGACCGTTGGCGTCGTTGTATCCGTTGGCGATGTAGTTTTGGAATGGTCCTGATAAACCATAGTAGGCAAAGCGCTCACATAGCTCCACGATAGCGACCAAGAAGGCGCCGCGAGGAAGAGTGTCAGCTACCCGCGGAAGAAAGAGGTCGTCTTCTGATGTGGGAACAGCTCCGATATGAACGGGCGGTTCGAGACCTGTGTCCTCTGAGCCCTCATCTGCAATTTTGCCGTGAACAGTCAACCTTGCGCTTGCATCCTCGGTTTGTGCAACAGTCGTATATGCGCCCCTGTTTTCGGCATCTCGACTCCGCGAAGACGCCATGTTGAGGGTCGATTTAGTCCTCCGCTATTCCGATGTACCACAGCTTTCCTCCTCTTGTATTTCCCTTATGCCTGCCCCGGTCTGAAGTTGAGATGGTTCACTGCAAACTGTCCACACTAGAGTTTCATCGCATTATTTATAGAAACATGGGTTATATGAATGCAAGCATCGCGAAGGCGATGTTCTGTGAAGATTTTGAAGAATGGAATCTGAACTGTAGTCCATGAAGACACGCGTTCACGAAGTGAGACGGTGCTCGCGTCGAGCTAAGCCGAATAGAGCACTGAATAGCCCCACCATCTTTCACAAGCGCAGAACATAGCAATACGTCGACTGTTGTGAATTCTACAATACTGTCTCATCGAACACATAGTCTGACCTTTATTTCTTCTCTGCAAAGAATCTAACCAACTTCCCCTCCATGTCCTTCACGCCCAGCCCACCAGTCAGACTACCCCTAATCCACTTGGGTAGCTTATCCTGTATCCGCTTGCTCCCATACCGTCTGTCCAACATCAAAATGGCCGCATAATCACCTTTATGTCTGATAGCCCGTCCCACACATTGATTCACAGAGCGCATACATGCGTTCTCGTAAAACTCGCGTGCTGCTGCCTTGCCGTCACCACCGTTTTTTGCTTCTTTGGCAGCGATATACTGCATCTTTGCTTTCCACTCCGCTGAATGCGCATTCGGAAATGGAAGACCAACGACGACAACACCTCGGCCCAGTGCGTCACTGAAGTTGATGCCCTCGGATAGCGTTCCACCAATGACGGCAAAGAGCAGCGCACCTCGGCCGTTACCAGATGCGATTGCCGCACTGTAAGCATTGAGAACCGAGTCGACAGCTGCCTCCTTGACCGCCGATGACGTGTCTATATTCTGTTGTTGACTGCGCTGCTCCAAAAACACCGGCTTGCTGTTTTTGAAAGTATCCCAAAGGGTAATGTTTGATTGTGATGGCTTCAGGCGCTTCCACGCCGCGATACAGGTGTCCAGATACGAGTAGCTGGGGAAGAAAACCACCACTCCATCGGGTATGTCTCGCGCAAAAGCCGAAATAGCGACCCCGAGATCAACCATGGTCTTTTCTTTGTTGCGGTTTTCAAAAGTAAAGTCGAACTCGGCACCACTAGTCGCTCGTACGACGGGTACAGCGAGCAGGTTCGAAGGCGGTATGACATGCCCGCAGGACAGCGTTTTGATCTTCGAAGGGTCCAGATATGATAGCAGATGTTGCTCATAGTCGCTCATTGGGGACATTGTACCGCCCGCAAGTACTACTGCTCTTGCTTCTTCAACGATATCTTTGAAATGAAATGTAGGGTCGAGAAGCATGTATCGCAGCGTTGTTACGCTATCCTCCTTTGAGTAGAAGAATCGGCCTTCCGCAGAAGGGTTCATTAAGGACAGCAGAAAAGCTTGTACATGCATGAGTACAGGAACACTGTGACGGGGTCTCTTCTTGGACACTTGCTTTGTCGACTCATCGACTGTTTGCTCGGCGTACGCGGTATACCCGTCAACCTTTCGAGCAAGTCTGCTTTCTTGGAGGTATGCATTGAGCTTGAAAACATTGATCTGGTCGACACCCTTTCCGGACATTATAGACACCATGTCAACCAGGCCGTCAGTTGCCTTTGGATCGGCGTCGATAGACTGCAAATATGCAAGGATCGAATCCAGGATCCTGACTGTCTGGGCAACGTAGACTCGATTCTTCCCTTTTAGCTTGTTGCGAAACTTTTGAAGATAGGCTGTAAGCTGGGCGCGCGCTTGTTGAACTTGGCCGAGCGTTACGGAAACGGAGTAAATGCCTACTATAGCATCCATCAAGTTGTGCGCTTCATCAATAATGACGACATGATCTTTAAGAGATAGCCCAAGTGCCTCGCGAGCAGTACGTTGTAAAAGCAATGGATACGGCAAGGTTACAATCTAGGCTCGTTAGTACATAGACATATGTTGAATTGCTGCAAAGCCGAGCTCACCTCGCAGTACTTCGTCGCTGGTCTTGAAGCATAATAGGGACATACCCCCAGCTTCTTGCCCAGCGATCCGAGATCCTCAATGTCTCTGATCTTTGCAAACGCATGATCACGGAAGTTGTTGATTAGAGGTTCGCTTTCTTTACTCGGCATATGTGAGCATCGGCTTTCGGTGCTGCTATTCTGTTGCAGCTCTAGGCATCGTTCGTTGATAGCAGTGGCGCTTCCGAGGTTCTTGACTTTATCATTAATACATAGATTCTTCCTTGATCCGAGTGTAAGGTGTTTGACATCTTCCACAAGGGAATCTATATCAGCGACGTTCGTATCATCATCTAGAGCAATAGCAGGCGGCATCTTGACCCGACCCAATTCACTCGAAAACTGCATCAGTTGAGAGTGTGTGCGGGAACAGAAAAATATCTTTGTCTCGTCAGGCACCTCCCCATCGTCGTTCTTCGGAGCATCGTCAGCATACCCCAACGATGCCATCAATGCCTGTGTTTCTGCCGATAGTCCAGACTCATTAAAGGTACCGCCTCTTGCCCGCTTTTGAGATTCCTGGTCGCTTTCATAGTCATCAAGCACGAATTGTGCTTCATCGTCATCGTTCGTTTCACCCGACACAACCTTCCGTCTCTTGTAACTTGACTCGCCATTCTCATAGCGCTCTTTTGCACGCTTCTCTTTTGCTTTGATTTTTGCAATGCGTTCATTCAACTCTTGTTTGCGACGAAGTGCTTCTTGCTTACGTTGCTTTTGCGCATGCTCGACGATCCACGATGGCTCTTCGCTATTCGCTGTATCGGCTGCAAATCCTTCTTCAAAAGTCCTCCTTTTGTGGTCTCTCAACCATGTCAAGGAGCCGCATATCAGGCTCAGTGACTTGCCTGTCCCGGTCGGTGATTCAAAGATGCCGACCTGGCCATTTTCTAAACATTCGTACACAGCGCCCATGAACTCATTTTGTATATCATAGGGCGTGTATGGGTGATGAAAGTCCCGTTGCTCGGTTTTGCTGACCATTTTGAAAACGTATACCAATGAGTGGATGTAAGTAGTTCGAAGACGCGGCGCGTTCACGAAAACGGGTGTTCACGTGCCGCGCTAAGTACCCACTAGCGTATGAACGACGAAGCAGTCCCTCTATCTATGGATGGATAGAATGCTGACAAAATAAGACATGTCCAACTCCATCTGGCACGTGATTTGATGGCAGTGCAGTTTTATGGGAAAGGACAGCGGGCGATTTCAATAGAATGTAACAACATATGGGAATGAGCGCTATGTAACAAAGTTGGCACGTTAGTATCATTTTGTCATAAGATGTTTCCAACAAAGATCTTCATATCGTTATATTGGAACTCTATAGAACCATTGAGATCCGGGTATCATATGCCTGTACTTGTATTCTCTTTGTCGTGGAGCATCAAGACTCTTCACTGCCACCCCTGCTTACTTCCCGTGCAATGAACGCATCAGGGTCCACCGGGCAGCTTTTAACATCTACCTTATGCTTATCTGCCCATGCTCTGACTTTTGCCTTGTTGATTACAGCGTCTGCGCCGCCCTTCTTCTTCTGTTCGAGGACGTCCATCATCTGCAAGGTTGCAATGATGTCCTCAGGTACAATGTATGTCTTTTCGCGAAGTTCTTGCACGGTGAGTGTCTTCTTGGACGGACATGAGAGGAGGGTACGAGCAAGTGTTTGTGACCAATAGTGGTTGTAAGCAATGCGACCGAGATCGGACAGCGCTGTCGTGATGTTAGCACTAGTCGGTGTATAAGAGGACAGACCAGAAATGGCTTACGCTTCTCAGGACCACCCAACCTCTCTTCTCGCCTACTCATTTCGTAGCTTGCGCCCATCAATAGCTGGCCCAATCCTTGCTTCTGCCATGGTGGGAAGACTAATATACATGCTAGGTTATTGTTGTCCCAACTCATCTTCTCCTTGCTGAAGAAGCCCACGACCTGTCCCTGCGCGCCGACTCCACCTGACGGAGTCTCTTCGTCAAGACTGGTGTTCGGTATGCTAGGTGTGGGATTGTGCGCAACTAGAAGATAGTACAAGAAGGTCGTGACGTCGTAGAAGACCGATTTGGTGTCGAGGAAGAGCTTCGCAAAGAGCGATAGGTTCTGCGCATAAAGCTTATTCTTCTCGCCATCGATCTCGTACAGGGAATAGTTGTCTTTTGTGTAGACGTTAATGCCCGGTGGTGGAGTGTTGCGAAGGGGACATGCTTTCTGGGGCGTATCAGCTCAACCGGTCCTTATGAACTACAAAAGCCCTTCAGACGTACCAGATGGCCCAAGAAGCCAACGAGTTCCTTGCTATACTTGAAGCACCACTGGCACACATAGAGCCGTTCGACGCGTCTTCCCACAAGCTCTTCTGGGTAAAAAGACGGGTACCATGGCTTGATCAGCAGCGAGCCGAGCACAACCTCGAGGACGTTGGGGCCCGTAGGCGGTTTCTGTGAGTTCTTGAGTGCGGGGGTGGTGGGCGTCGATGTCATGGAGGCTACATCGGGGGCCATTGAACAGGTGCTGACGCGCGGAGGGCTCGTTTCACATGCTGCTATGCGGTCGTGGGGTGACGCGGAGCCCGCAAGCATTGTTAGCGCGACGCGGCTGCACGTGACCGTGTCTTCCCATGCATGTAGTACGTATATTTTATTTAACAAGGGCAACGAGTAGCATGACCCCTAGAAACTACTTCTTTGTGTTCCTCCATAATGACCCATGAGAAAAATCCCTTGCTCAAAAGTATCCTGATATCGAACTTCGCGACCACGACATAGGCATCCTCGTTCACTTTTTGTGTGGACTCGCGGGGGGAGTAAAGATCCCCGAAGATCTCATTATATCTTGCATCCCGCACTGGTACGAATGCAGTGCTTTCAGTACAGCCTTATTCTCCGAGTAATAGTTCCAGGCATCCTTGTCTTCCATGATGGCTGGCAGGCGAATGTGCAGCTGCAGGATGATTGCGTTGCGGAGACCATGATCCAATTCTGGGCCGGCATCGTCATAGATCTCTGCAGCCAGATAGACAATAGTCAGAGGATTGTGAATGAAGGGAATGCGGTCAATGATTGTCTTGGAGACTTTCTGCTTGATTGATTCGAGGTTATACTGCGCACATTGTCAGAACTGTAAATCATGTAAATCATGGAGGGAGCCTGACCTTGTCGCATGCGATGAAGAGGGCCAGCAAATTGCGCATGATACAATCTTTCTCAAATCCGTTTCTGAGCGCAAAATTGCTGAAGATTGATCCCGTAGTCGGGTTGGACACTCCATATATCTCCTTGAGCATTGTGCTCACGGTCTGGCTGTCCTCAGGCAGTGTGATAGAGCGTTGGCTGGTTTCCTTCAGAACGTTAGCAGGGCTCAGGTGCCTTGTAGGTCGCACACAGGTCTCTTACTGTGAAGCATCCATCGCAAACCGCGTTGAAGTACAGCGATCGTGTGCAGAGCCTAGCTGCCGTGTCAGCTACATCGACAAAATAAGGGACATGATGCTTACAAGACGCGATGAGCTTGAAATACCCTACCGGCAGCGATGATGGTGAAGTCGGTACATTTTCCAGTCTTGTAGATACTGTGGCTGTTAGCCTATAGTCTGAGATTTCTGCTTGAAGTATTTACCGGGCCCATTCTGATGTGTTCTCGTTCGGAGCTGCTACCCACAACTGACATTTCTGGTTGGTATAGCCCTCCTTCTCCATGTTGAAGTCGGTACGGGCCAGTGCAGCATTGCTATGCAATTGAATCAACATTGCTCGAGTACGGGTAGAAAAGGCGATACATACGAAGCAGCTTCATGTACTTCAAAGTAAGAATTGCCAACCATGGTGGCAATCCGCCCAAGCGCGTGTACAAAGTCCCCGGCGTCCGCACTAGTCGTGAAGTACAGGTCGATTTGCATGTGTGGCATGAGTATACAAACTTTCTTGCATGAGTTATTGAAACGAGTGCAGACTGCACGCGCTTTAGATACCTGGAAGAAGACTGGCTCCTCGGTATCCGGAAACTGTGCCATCACGGCAACACCAGGCTCGGTCTGGTACACAAGTCCAAACTCGGAGTTAGCACGATCAAGCACCAGCTGCGATGGCCCTGAGGATTTGACATCGTGGCTGACCGTAAACGACTGTATTAGCCAGGTTATCGGGCCCTGCTCATCAAGGGAGGTAACTGATGAGGTCATGGCTACTGAAAGACCAGGATTTTGCAGAATAGTAAGTTATACGAGATCGGCGATAGAAGCCTTGAGAGTGTAAATCACAATAGGTGCTGAGGTTTGGTTGTATGTGAAACTAGAGCATATTAGAATCCTGCCAACGTATATGTGGGTGAGATGGTACCTGAGCGGTGAGAGGTGAAACCTCGATAGGTAAGTGAGTCCACAGCATGGGTTTTGCATTAAGATGAGGTGAGAGAGACTCTATCACGTACTGTCAATATTTCTACATGGCTACAGAGGGAGTAGTCTAGACATTCGTGCTGCCCCTAGCAGCCCCATACATACGCATCCCAAGGATACCAAACATCGGCATCGATAAAAAAACTTTTCACCTAAACCACCCTCTAGCTCATCTACTCCTGCCAACTCTTCCACCCCTCCTCCCTCCACACCCCACTCTTTCCCCCCTCCTTAAACACCACTCTCACCCCATCCACCCTCTGAAACCTATCCACCGCCTTGCACATATCAACCACACTCAGTGCCGCGCCCATGACCGCCGTCAGCGCTTCCATTTCCACGCCTGTCTGCCCCGTACACTGGACTTTGGCTTCGATTTTTACGCCTCCGTGTCCGTCGGAGAAAGGAGCAAGTTCGACGCTGACGTGTGTGAGTGGGATGGGGTGACACAGGGGTATTAGGTCTGGGCATTTTTTCGCGGCCATGATGCCAGCTATGCGGGATACGCCTAGGACGTCGCCCTTTTTAGCGGTGTTGGAGCGGATGAGGGAGAGAGGGGTTGGGTTTGTGAAGTGGACTGAGCCGATGGCGATGGCGGTGCGGATGGTGTGTTGTTTTGTAGACACAGATACCATGTGTGCGGATCCCGAGGGGGTAAGGTGTGGTAGGTATGGTGCTGGTGATTCTTTCTCGTCGTCCTTTTCCTTCTCTTTTGGCTGCAATGTGAGGTCGTGAGCTGGTGGTGTTGACCGCGAAGAGGTCGAGTACATTTTGCGCGTAGTGGATTCATGAGAAATCTGGCTTCCCAAATCTTCGTGTAGACTTGGTCTCTTATTCGTGCTTGAGAGCGTTGCTGGTATCGTCCTGGCTTCTGCTTGTCCCTGTTGTGATGGTACCTCAGACTCCGTCTCGTTGGTCAAGAATCCAAGGCCTTCGGCTTGAAACTCATCCCAGTTCATCGATCCCTCTGCATCTCCATGCATTTTGCCTCTATTCGCGAAGACTTGGTGCCAACGCACTGCCATTCGTTCTGCAGCTTCGTTGCTGAGATCGTGATCGCGAACCATTCGATCAAGCACAGCTTGAATACGTCCATCCATGATGTCTTTCTCTACCTGGCCAATGGTGTCGAATCGCGTCTGCCACTTCTTCACCATAATCTTCAGCCACGTCTGCAATGTCGCTTTGTTCTGACTGGTCCACACATTGTATGGCAGCGTGTCGATACGCGGATACGAGCTTTTGAGGCGCTGAGCCATTTCGAACACATAGGATTGGAGTTCTGGGACCGAACCCTCAAACGTGACAATGAGATTCTCGTCAATAGGAATAAATCCTGCAGTGGGAACCTGCAAATGCAGGCTATCACTCGGCCTGGATGCAGTGGAAGTGATCGGATTCATGTCGTTGCCATTTATGTCTTGGTCTTTATCTTCGGACTTTGATCGAGTCAATATAGATACTGAACCTATTCCAGGCTTCCGAAGTTGTATAGCGGTACCCTCGTTTACCGGTGCTGTTGCTCTTATGCTCTCGGAATCAAGATCAGTACTTTGTAGCTTTGGCTCCTCCCAGCCCTTGCCAACCCTCTTCATTGCTTGATCGAGTATAGAGTCCAAACTCTTCGAAGTCGGCTGGTTCTTCTGATCATTGGTATCCACGGGTATGGGAATTCTCTTAGCCTCCCGCTCTTCATTCTCGTGCTCTTCAAGCTGCTTCAGTAGCAGACGCTTCTCCGCCAAAATCTCTTCCTTTCGTGTCCTGATTTTTTCCAGTTTTTGAGCTTGTTCGCGAATTTCGTTGACTTGTTGCTTATGGGCATCAAGCAGTCGGTCAATATCGTCAAGCTCTTGCAACTGCCTAATAGAGTCTGTTGACACTGCGCCCCACTTTTTGCCCGGTTTGACCGGCTTCGTCCGGTTGCGCTGTATTATGCGATCCTGCAACTCATAAATCTTATCCTCGGTGTTCTTCAATGCCCTCTGGATCTCGGATGGTATCCTGATCTCCTCTAAAAAGGCTTTGAGTTCAATCATATCTTGTTTCTGGCGTTGCAGCATCATAACCTCACGGTTTTGTGCTATATATTGTTGTGTTCGATCGGCAATCGATTGAGCGTCATGCATCAGCTGTTTGTGGCTCACTTCCTCTGATCCCTGAAGTATGGATAGCAGCTGACTATGGGCTTTTTTGTTAAGATATCTGAAGCTGTGACCACTGCCGGACTGGAGCTTCGCGTCCGCAACCATTCTCCAGTAAGAGTCATACTTTTTATCGGTCAAACCATACTTCTGTCGCACTTCCTCAAGGTTTGGTGGTAGAGTGGCTCTTTGGGGACCGAACCGAGCAACAGATTGCACCATTTCTTCGTATTGAACACCATGCTTGGTCCATACCCTAACCGATGGGTTTTTACGCCGGGGCTTCTCTGCAAGCGGTTTGGAAGTGGAGAAGGCTCGAACAGTGTTTGCGGACTGCAACGTTGTGAAATGCAGACGCAGCATTGAGGATTGAAGAATATTTGACGTTGGAGGGAATATATGGGAACTCTTTGCACCCGAACGCAGGGCTTGTAGAGGAGACGGGCGCCATGAACCTAAGTCTGCCAATGGCTTTTCATCTACATTTAGTCAGTAATGCACATCACACACATACACACAAAGATGGTATGCAAGCATAAAAGGGTATATCATTCGAGTATGTAATCGGGAACGATGATGCTCCAGACGATAATATAGACTCACAATGAAGGAGAACGCTCAAAACGCCATTAATGCAACGGCCGTCATATCGCAACAAGCCTCCAAGCGATCTGACATGATTAAGAAGAGGAAAAAGGGACCACAATCACCCACCAATCAAGATCATGGGCCTGTTCTCCATGCTGGCGAGATCTTCCAGATCAGCGTGCTTTTCTGCTTTGCGCTTTACAGCTGCTCCTACAACTTCGAGCAATTCGCGTTCTCGCTGGCCCCAGCCAAGTATAGTTTCATTGCTCAGACGGCCCTCATGACGGTCCATTTCGATTTGCCTGATACGTTCGAATGCTTCTTGATCGATGGGTTCACCGTTGTTACCCTGCCGCAGTACATCGCGCAATGATACCTCGGCGTTTCCATGTAGGCACACCTTCAGATTGCCGTCACTTGTTATGCGCAGTCGATTACAAGAACCGCAAAAATCGTTGGTCATGCTTGTAATGAAGCCAACCTTGCCTACAAAGCCAGGAACTTCGTACGTCTTGCTAGTGTCGTTCTTGTGGCCAGGAACCGGCCTGAGTCTTGGGTATTTTGTCCTGATGATATCCAGCATTTCTTGGAAGCTGATCATCTTGTTCTCACTCCATTTGTTACCGCCAAAGGGCATGTATTCGATGAAGCGAACTTCGATGTCTTTCTCGCGGCCCATCTCGACAAAGGGCAGGATCTCGCGCTCATTTAAGCCACGCATTACAACACAGTTGACCTTGAGTTTCACATTTGCTCCCAACTTGTTCATCTCGAGTATGCGGTCGATCGACTTCATCACTGCATCGAAGCCTTTCCGCCTCGTCATAATCTGGAACTGGAACGGATCCAGGGTGTCTAGACTTAGATTGACGCCTGTCAAACCAGCCTCGACCATGGCGTCGAGTTTCCGGTGCAGCGATATGCCGTTGGTGGTAAGGGCGAGCTCGCGCAGGCCTTTGGGGCGCAGACTACCGATTTGCTGCATGAGGGGCACTATGTCGCGGCGAACGGTGGGTTCGCCCCCAGTAAGGCGGATCTTGGTCACGCCTTGCGACACAAATAGCGACGAGAGGTAGAAGATTTCGGGTGTGGTCAGCATGTTGGCGGACGGCGATAGCGGAACGCCCTCTGTTCCTCGTCAGCCAAATTTTTTGTCGAGTCATGTTCATGGCACACCTTCGGGCATGCAATACAGACATCGCAGATTGCAGCGCTCTGTGATGCTGATGCGCAGATAGTCATGCTGCCGGTTGAACGTATCGGTCAAAAAGGCAGAGAAAGGCTTCGCATTCTTGATTGCTGCTCTCCGGTCCTCACCGCCCGATCGCTGCGGTGTCGGTACTGGGGAGATGCCTGGGAGGAACTCGGAAACTGGCTCCCGTGGTTCTGTATTTGTCGCAATACATCTTGTCCGTATGGCGGAGATGGGCGATCGCGCAGATAGTTCGCCACGGCCAGCGACTCTTCGCAATGTTTGGGGACCCGCCCGTACCCTAGCCATGTGCGCCATCATACCGAGTCGAGTCTGGAGGAACCGTGTCTAACATTGGGAGGGGCAGACATGGGAAAGTTATATAAGCCAGTGGACAATAGGGCGGAGATGACTGAGATGCGAACTGCTTTAGTGGGCTGTCCGAGGCCCATGCAGGGATCTGTAGTCGCACTTGGCAGCATTACTAAGGATTGTGCTCGCAACTGGTGGGGGATTCTCGCCAATGATAGTCTGATGATAATCGTATCCATTGAAGTCTGTTGCCACAGCGCTGTGGCCTACCTGTTATGCAGAGTGACATGTTCTCTCAAAGGCTGATAGTGCGCAAAAATGAGTTTTGTAACATGACGCAACAATTCCGGCCGTACTTCTCCGTGCCTGTCTTCTTCCACTATGTACAGTACTCTACAAAAGACCACTACTATCCTTTCGAGAAATGTATACGCAAGTATTACGTTCTTTTATATTGCTACCAACTCGGCACTTGCGCCCGACATACTACATCCTTCGCTTTTCCCGCCTTTCGTATTTCTTTACCAGAGCTTCGAATCTTTTTTTGCCTCGCTGCGACACGAATTGTAGTCGGACATTGCATTTTCTTTGTAGAGTTGCACCCCTTCCTGTCCGCTCGGCCTTGAATTCCCTAGCCAGTTTCTTCTGGGTAGGCATGCAATACTCGTTGTGCATCATATCTGCAGGGGCACCACGTGTGGCTAGCTGTTTTTGATGACCCTGGTCGTAATATCTTCCCGTAGTAGGCATGCCTCCTCGCTCCCACACCATCTCCGGATGCCACTCCAAGCAACTCCCACACGTGACCTTCAAACATGGCCCCTCATAGCCGATCTCATTCTTCCGGTTCCCTGTTCGTTTTCGTTGTATACCACCGTAATGAAACTGGTAAAGCTTCATGTTACAATCTCTGGTTGTACTTATTCTGCGGACAAGTCGCTTTTGTGTTGTGGACTGATTGCTCTGGACATTAGAAGGGCTGTAGGCATTCCAGATGTGCTTTGGTATGATTAATATTAACCCCATGATAACGTCTGTGGTTACGAATAGAGGACTGGTTTTTGCACAAAAGCACTAATGCGATTCAATAAGCATTCGCCTGGCCAGCTTGTTACACGTACTATGTATATGGAGGGGCGCAAGCGATTGTCAGTCCCACGTTTGTTGTTTCATTGCTTCTCATTGTTGCCGTCTGCTTGATAAAGAATAAATTGCTTCCTGCGACGAATAAGACATTGTATGGAAAACGGGCCCAGTAGAACATCTATTCAGAGAAAGTCAAACAATCTCTTTGATCAAGTCTATAAATCTTAAAAATGCAACGATGCGACCATCCGCTATGTAAAATACCTACAAAGGTTGCAATACCGATTCTTAATCATAACACCTTTCCCATAGTCCTCCGCTTCGAGCAAAGCTTTGGCTCTCTACAAACTTACTCAGTGTGCACCTACCATAACGGTCCCCGCCACAGAACTCCAGTGGTTGCACACGGTCATTTACAATAACGCGGACCGACTCTTCTTTCTCACCCTTGCATTGCAGCTTCTCGACATACAGGCGGGCGGCGAACGGCACTGTCCATGCAGCCGAGTAGCCATGAGTCTGCTTGGTGTCTTCAATCGTAGTGTTAGACAATGCCTTGGTCTTGTTGTACAGTCCAAGCGCAGCTAGAACACCACTGATGTCATTATCGTGACTGAAATCAGCGTATACTTTGCGGTCCAGAGGGAATGTTTTTGGGTCCGAGTCAAGTGTCCGGTTTGTGTTGGTGTTGTCTTCAACAGGCTTCTTTGTCAGGCGTGCCAACAGCTCATTGACATACCCGATTCCCTGCGTAGGCCCAAGTGGGTTTCCTACACTGTAGCCGTAATACTTGCCCAGAGTCTGGAAGTAGTCATACTCGCGCCACTCCTTGTCTGTGAACAGCTTGCAAAACTCTGACAACTGTGCCGAAGGGTGTGCAAGGGTGTCGAAAGGGCACATATCCATCATATAGACAATAGAGGTCGCGCTGAGATTGGTACCGAGAGCTGAGTTGACGCGGCTTTGAATCGGCGGCACAAACTTAGCAGCCCACACCTGCTGCGCTCGGTCTCCCAGGCCATGGCTCGGTCCGCCTTCGAAAGCAGGGCAGACATCGTGAGACAGCGTGTTGTTCCAATTTGGGCCTTCTGGAATGACCAAATCAATCTTCTGGGGCTTTGTGTTCAACGACTGTGCAACACCCATGAGCCAGCGCTCAGCTGACTCTACGACACGATGCTGACCACCAGCGCGCACGAATGGCGTGTTCTCGTCCATGAGCTTCTGGTACCGGCGGTAGAAGTGTGCGCCCGAGTTCACCATCTCCTGCCTTCCCGCATCCGTCAACTCATCCGCACCCAATGTATAGTCATAATCCTTCAAGAACTTGAATGCATCCGGGTACGATGTGCTAGTGTTCTGGATTTCGGCAATCAGGAGGTGATAGGCTATCGATTTGCCAAAGGTCGGATCGCGGCCACCATGGCGGGAGAGGACGTTTGCAAAGGTGACTTCGCAGCCTTTGGGAGGGGCAACGTCTATTTCAGAGGGCACAGAATACCACAGGGAATACTGGCCAAGGAAATGTGTTGTCTTGGGGCTGCAACGGTAGCCCTCGTCGATCGTGTCGCAAGACTTTGAGGTAGAGAATGGGAACAGGCTAATGGACAATTAATGGATGAGACGGACAGAATGATCAGATGGTAAATACTTGAAGAGGCCGTAGATGACTACACAGGCACCAACTGCCTGAATTGCACGACGACGTAGTCCTGAAGCTTCATTGTAGCGTCGCGACGGCTTTGACGTCAGCGGTTCCTTCTCGCTCATAGGCAGAGACGTATAGCTTTGAGGTCGGTTTCCGCGCATCCTGTTCCAAGGTTGCGACATCTACAGAGTGGTGGTGTATGTGGTAGTGTTGGACCGTCTTGAGCTGGTCAAGTATGGGAGAGAAGCGGAAACTGAAACCGTAACGCCTGTGCCGACCCAAAGGCAAGTCTCAGGACGCGCCAAGGCACCGTCTCTCCAGATTCCTGGCGAACAGGACGCGCAACATTGTTGCATGGAAAATGATGTGCGACGATCCACGAGCGGTGGAGACCAACATGGTGCTATTCACGGGCAATGGG
Source organism: Bipolaris victoriae FI3 (assembly GCF_000527765.1). Lineage (NCBI taxonomy): Eukaryota > Fungi > Ascomycota > Dothideomycetes > Pleosporales > Pleosporaceae > Bipolaris > Bipolaris victoriae. The sequence goes on along the minus strand of NW_014575333.1, from coordinate 41,594 downwards.
TTTACCCTGCTCTGGGCTGTCAGTCGTTGTGCAGGGTGCTCGTGCCAAGACCGCTAGGATGAAAGGACGAAAGCTTCGAGAAACCTCAACACTCCCAATAGGCGCTGCCTTTACCTTTTGTCGATGCTAGTCCAAATGTACATTGACGAGGCCTACAAACGCTCTTGACGCTCTATCGGCACTATGATACGGTTATGGCCGTTGTGCAGCCCGGTGTCGGATAATGCACGTTGCGGAGCGATAACGCCGTTCGGTCAGCACCAGATAATCGGCAACGCATCTCCTCATTGGCTGTTACCCCATCTTTTGACTTGGAATCTATCTCCCTATCTGTAATAGGGTCCCTATCAAGCTTCGTCAAGCTTTGGCCACTCTGTTGGACATGCCTCCTTCGGATAGTTGTGGCACTTGCAGCATGGCTGACGAAACTCGTCCCGTATCTCCGCTTTCAAGGGACATTGTTCGTCTTAAATAGTACCATCCTTTGCCTTCCATTAACACGCGACCTCTTGACACTCTCAGTGCGAGTTGAGCAGACATCATGAGGTCCAGCCAGCAACAGAACCTCGACGATGAGGCCCAGCTGCAGGGTAAGTCTGGAACAGACGTCATGCTTCGGGGATGTCCATTGACTTAATCTTTTTAAATAGCGCTTGGCCACAAGGGCGAGTTGCAACGCAACTTCAGTCTTTTGTCCATGCTGGGTCTAGCTTTCGCCATCTTGAACTCATGGACTGCCCTCTCTTCGTCGCTCGGGCTTGCCTTGCCATCAGGCGGCTCAACAAGTGTTATCTGGGGTCTTCTCACAGCCGGTATCTGTAACTTAGCGTTAGCTGCGTCGCTTGCCGAGTTTCTATCCGCATATCCTACAGCCGGTGGACAGTAAGACTCGATCGAGCACTCGTCTTGGATTATGCTAACCCAAGCAAAGATATCACTGGGTTGCCGTCATCACTCCAAAGAAATGGGTTCCACTCGCGTCCTTCATCACTGGCTGGATCAACGTGTCAGGTTGGGTTGCCCTAACGACTTCTGGGGGGCTCCTCGCTTCCCAACTCATCTCCGGTCTCATCGCCCTTTGGCATCCGGACTTCAGCTTGCACCCATGGCAAGTCTGGCTAATCTACGTAGCCTGGACGCTCATCGCCTTTGTCATCAACGCCTTCATGAATAGCTTGCTGCCCTACATCAACCGAGCCGCATTTATCTGGTCTATCGGTGGGTTTGCAGTCATTTGCATCACCGTCTTGGCCTGCGCATCTCCCGACTTCGCTTCCGCCGAGTTCGTCTTCACTAAGTTCATCAACGAGACGGGCTGGCCAGATGGTATTGCTTGGCTTCTTGGTTTGCTCCAGGGTGGATTCGGCTTAACCGGTTACGACGCCGTTGCCCATATGATTGAAGAGATTCCAAACGCTTCAGTCGAAGGCCCAAAAATTATGATCTACTGCGTCGGCATTGGCACTGTTACGGGCTTCATATTCCTTATGGTTTTGCTCTTCGTCTCTGGAGGCGATGCCGCATCCATCATCTCAGCAGCACCCGGTCCGATCCTGCAAATCCTTTTCAACGCCACGAAAAGCCGAGCGGGAGCTACTTGTCTCTTGATGTTCCCATTAGTTTGCATTCTCTTCGCAGAAACCGCCATCATGACGACTTCAAGTCGTATGACTTATGCATTCGCCCGTGACGGCGGATTACCATTTTCAAACTTCTTTGCAAAGGTGCATCCGCGACTTGGCCAACCACTCAACGCACTGATTCTGGCTGCTACCTTGGCCATTCTCTTTGGTCTGATCTTGATCGGTTCCAGCAGTGCTTTCAACGCCCTCATTTCTGCATCCGTCGTCGCTTTGGGTGTGAGTTACGCCATACCTGTTGCCATCAATCTTGTTCGTGGTAGAAAGATGCTGGGCTCCAGGCCTTTTGCTCTGCCAGAACCTCTTGGCTGGGTGGCAAATATCATTGGTGTCACATACACCATTATTACAACAGTGTTGTTCTTGTTCCCACCCCAATTACCCGTCACAGCTTCAAATATGAGTAAGTGTTTTCCCCGATATGCTTACTAGTGTTTATCTAACTGTATGTAGATTACTGTGTTGTTGCATTCGGCATCATCCTTTTCATCAGTACATTCCAATGGTTTGTGGACGGACGCAAGAACTTTAAAGGACCAAGGACGGATATGGGACTTGAGGTTCTCGAAGCTATAGGGAGTCATCAGCAGGATGGCGTGGAACCAGGGCCCCTGAAAGCCACTGATGATGAGGCGGATTCGCATATAATTAAGCCGTAGGGGGAAAACAATCTCCATTCTTGAGACATATTTTTTTAACATTAGAAAACTGCAAATCATTCCTGAATTCATATCTCTGTATCTTCACGTGTTCGCTGGTCGTGCAAAGGGAGTTTGTAAAGACACTATTCCATAGCGCATCGTCCACTCGACCTTAATAATCACTGTTTGGGCACGAAGCTAACGCTTTTTTCTTCAACGGAAAACTGTACACCCATTGCGCATACTATAGTTGCGATTCCTGAGGGTTTGTTTCTTGATTTCGTGTCCCTTATCCACATCTAGTTTGCCACACCTTGTAAGTTGCACGGAAAGGTTCCGCGACCAACTGCCGATGACGGAATGCGTAGTGACCCCGCGTCCTACACTACACGCCTTACTATCCGCAAGATCGTACCCCAGTAACTATTTATACCAGAGTATATGTCTTTTGTACAGACGTATTATTGTAAAATTCGACATTCATAATGGCTGTTACAAAAGTTGCTCTCATCACAGCGAGCTCAGCGGGCCTGGGGGCCCAAATAGCCCGCGCACTGGCGCCAGACTTCCGCGTCGTACGTCGAATAGTCAATTCACACGCTGAGATATAGAAACTTACCAAGTCAGGTGATAAACTACTCTTCCAATTCAGACCGCGCGCAGTCCCTCATCAAGGAACTCTCATCCATACCTGGCACTTCCTCGGAAGCAAACCCACGCTTCCACCTCGTCCAAGCGGACATGTCGTCCAAGCCGTCCGTCCAGAGCCTCGTCAAGGAAACAATCGAAAAAATGGGCAGACTAGACGTCGTAGTCTCCAACGCCGGCTGGACTCGCATGACGACCTTCACAGACATCGAGCAACAAGTCAACGACGAAGACTGGGACAAGTGCTTCACTATGAACGTCAAGACGCATCTGTGGCTCGCATATGCCGCCAAAGACGCCCTGGCCGAGACAGAAGGCACATTCATCTCGACAGCTAGTGTCGCCGGTGTCAAGCCCAGCGGAAGCAGCGTTCCCTACGCCGTCACCAAAGCCGCACAGATCCACCTCATGAAGAGTCTGGCTGTTGTTCTAGCGCCCAAGATCCGAGTCAACAGTATTAGTCCTGGTATGCTGTTGACAGAGTGGGGCCTCAAGTTCCCGGAGTCGAAGCGCAATGCTGCTATTAATAATACGAAGTTGAAGAGGTTGGCGACGGTGGAGGATTGTGCGGATCAGGTGAGGGTGTTGGCGCTGAGTCGGAGTATTACGGGGCAGAATATTTGTATTGATGGTGGGTCGTCGGTGTAGTGTGTAGTATAAAGTGAATGGCATGGAGATTCTGTGCATAAGAGGCCTCTTCTGGAAGATGGTATATACAACTTTTGCTCTAGGAAATTTTCTAAATAAGACATGGTTCAGAGGGCAGAAAATTTCATCACAATACCGAAACCTCTCATCGTACCTAGTGGTATTCCTCTCCACCCTCATCTCCCGTGTTGGGTCGAGGGTCATTTCTATTCCCCCTCAATGCGGCGACTGCATCTTCATCCTTGCGGTACAGATCCTTTAGGTATTTCTTGAAGGATCTGGACATCTCCACCGTTGCCTCAATGTGCTTTTGCTTGATAACGATGCAACCGCGATTGTCTCTTTCCTCGTCGGTTTCCGCCAATGACACGGCAATCTGGAAGGCTGGAGCAGAAAAAGTTTAGTATCCATATGTTAGAAGAGAGATGAGACAACCTGTGACGTACCGTTTCTGATCTCACGACCATTCCATTGCAGCGACTTGAGCTCTTTGCACTCGTCGATGTATGCTCGCGTGTTGTTATGCACTCTAATCTCGCCCTCCCTTTCGCGCTCTAGTTTTTGGAAAAACGATTCCCAGACTTCTGCTCTGGCCTTGTCGGAGAATGGTGGGTAGTATATCGTCAGATTGATTCTCGAAATGAAAGCTTCGTCAAACATGCCCACTCTGTTTGTAGTGAGAAAGAGGATACCCTGGTAGTATTCCATTGCGCGTAGGAATGAAGCGACAAGACTGTTGCGCTCGATGTCTTGAACGCGCCGGTGCTCCATGAAGATGTCGGCTTCGTCGATGAGAAGGATGGCGTTCCATGCTTTTGCGTACTTGAAGAATACCAGCAGGTTTTCTTCAATTTTAAGCGGGTCTGTTCCAATATCGGCACATGTGACAGTTAGAAGAGGGCGCTCAGCATTGGCAGCAATGCATTCTAGGGAAGGAGTCAGTCTTTGAGCGAATTAATGTGTTTGTAGTGTCTTGTTATACCGGCTGTGTAAGTCTTCCCAACACCTGGCTTTCCGTGCAAAAGAAAGATTAGCCCCTCGCCTTTACCTTTGACGAAATCGGGTGACCACTGCTTTGTTGATGCCGGTGTTTTTGAATTTGTGACCTTTTGGCCAAATTCCGCTTCACGTTCTGCTTCTGCTTGTAGTCCGATGAGATATTTGCGAGTCAGACCTTGGATGAGCTGCTTGATACGCGGTTCCTTCATCACGAGTGTATCTATCATCGACTTGTCATATTTTACTGGACGGAATCCTGCGACATCCAGGTGACCTGTGAACTGGTCAGTTATGTCTGCAAGGTATATAGAAACTGCTGCACATACACCACTGGCGTTGTTTCAACACATATGCAGGTGAACTATAATCGCAAAGGAAATACTGGTGGTCCGTCATACCAGACCCGCTAACGAAATTGATGTTCGAATAGCCACTGAACCTATACGGCTTGCGTTGCGAGCTTATAGTTTCACGGCAATTGTTGCAGCAGTTTCGGTCAAATACCTGCCCGTAATCCGTTTCTGGGTCGTCTTTGCTCGTGGGCAGTTTATCATATCGCTCGTTGTACCGGTCGTCATCGGCAATGACCAGTCCTTCTATCTAGACCGTGTCAAAATAATCGAAAAGCTTGATTTGGGAAAGCTTACCGGGTTCCGGGGGTACGAAGTGGTATATCCCCGGAAGTTCCAGCAACCCAGCCGCCTTAGCTGGAAGTAGATCTTGCCCCTCTCTTCGAAGTACTGCCTGGCGTCTTCCTTTTCTCCCCATATCTTGCTCTGGGTACGGTATTCAAAAGGGTAGATCGCCAAAGAACTGATCTTGACTTCGCCTGCGAACGGTTCAATTGAATCGTCTGTTACGGACGGACAGATGGAAAGCACATTGTATTCCATATTCCAAAGTTTGAAGGAAATAGAGCGGACAGTTTCGTTTACAACAGAACAGTTTTGTGATCTTATCACATATGGTTGATACTCCCCGGTGTTATCCCTATCATACAGCACATCGATTCCAGGAGGGAAAAGGAGCCATAGCATTTCAAAAGTAGCCATTCCTCTTGCATGGCGCTCGTGTTCAACTCTTACTGCTGCACCGACCGCCGCCTTGACGAAATTTCTGACTATGCTAATGTGCCTATAGGCATACGTGCCTGGGCAAGCGCCCCCGATACAATCTGATGATGCGAGTCTTTCCTGGTACTCAGCGAGAGCGTCTTCATGGTGAATCAGAAGTGAGTATGGCCAGTCAATTCTGACTTTTCGCGCTCCGAGATCGTAACTGGGAGCATAATCAACCACGCTTCGTAGGGCTTCCAACACTGCTGGAGATGTAATTTCAATATAGGAACCCCCATGTGAGTCGAAGGGCGGAAGCTTGAAAGTCTTTTCATCTTTTGTCTCATTATGAGGGGTTTCCGTTTCTTCTGTGGTACCTTTCGGGTCTGCCTTCGTCTGTTCGTAGAAATCGGACGCATCAACATCAAGCCATGTACTCCGAACATCGACAACCTTCCTATAGATACTGGTCATTTGTGTGATAAACAATAATTTTAGATATGCTTTTTACATTACTGATGACTGAGGCAACGTAGACTGTTCATATTCGTGTGCTCGTCTTTTCAATGTTTCACTGTGCAGATGCCCTCCAAATGGATTTTCGTACCGAATTTCGTAGGTAACCTCCCCAGGCCATTCTTCCTCATTATCTTTGGAGCTGTCGACGTTGGCGCTACTATCTGTAGGCGGCATCCCAATCCCTGAATCTCGAATTAAAATGCGGGGTTCGCTCGAACCTGGGGTGACGGTCATCTTTCAGAGTCGTTATTGCAGGAAAAGGAGCTTTCTGAATAGAGATCATTGTCAAGAAAATAAACAGCATATGGGAGACTTCCCTGATACATATCAGCAATCACAAAGACACGATGCTGGCGTTCCATAGCCTTGCAGATTTGGCCCCCATCCAATGGCCCCCACACTTTAGAAATAGCTCGGCCTGACCGAACTGTTTGATAAAGCCATGCATGTAATGGGATAGGTGAGAATTGATCACCCAGAAGCGGGGTACAAGCGGGTAAAGGTGATGAGCAGCATGCGGCGCAAGGCTAGGCGTTACCCTATCCAATGGTGACTCGCCACGTCCAGGTTTTCCGGTCAAGAAGTTGATATGCACATGCCAAATATACATTCTGATGGGTAATGTCCGAGGCATTCTTTTGAAGCGCAATTCGGTAGCCATGAGGCTGATTACAGAACTGTTTTGGACGTATAAGGCTGTAAGGCCGATGCGATTTGGAAGCTAGATTCAAGGAAGGCAAAGCGTCAACATGGTAGAATTCAAAGCATCCGAGGAAGAGAAGTATGTGCCACGAGAGATCGTGCGGGTTTTTTCTATGCGCATTAAAGCAGAATATGAGGATCGTGATGATAGTGGAACAGAGCTAGAACAAGCCCTTGTGGAGAAGGCTGAAGACGATGAGAGCCAGCAGAAGAAACGCATTCGGCAGATCAATGAATACCTCAACTCTACTAGGTAAGGACTTTTCTATAGTCATATAGACATGTAATGACTGCTAATAAGATATCTGACATAGGCCCCAGGAACTGGCGAGGTTGAGTCAGCTTAGAATTTTGCTGGAGCGTTCCATGCGTGAATTCCGCGCCCAAGTTCAGAAGGGTCAGCCCAAGGATGCCTTTCCCGAGAAAATTAGCTCCTGGGAGGACGTTACGTCGATAGTCGAAGATATGATGAATCGCTTACAACAAAAGAAAGAAAAGGACAAATTTCGGCGGGCCACTAAACACTTCCGTACATTCTGCAACACAATCAAGTCGCACTCTACGGCTTTGAAGATGTTGCCAACAAGCAATGATTATGTCACAGTCTTTTATGGAGCTCTTGCTACAGTAGTTCAGGTTTGTTGTCCATAAACAAAGGGATCTGCGCGCTGAACAACTATTAACGATGTCGCAGGCCTCTGAAAATTACACCAAAGTGATGGAGGCGTTACCTAAGGCACTGGTTGAGATCAATGACGCAGTCGCTGCAATAGAGAAGCGCTCATGGCTTTTCGAAAACAACACGATGAAGAGTTACATGTGGCGTGTTTACAGTCAGATCTTTGCGTTTCTTGGAGAAATCATCCAATGGTACACCAAGCGTTCTGCTCAACGTCTTCTCGGTAGCTTCAATGAAAGCCTCCTCGACTTTTTCGACGATCAAGTCGAAGAGATCCAAAAACTAGCAAAGCTAGTCCACGACGAGGCTGATTTTCGGGCTCAAGCAGATGCCCAGATTAGTAGGCTTTATCATGAAGAGATGGAAGGCAAGCTTGATAAATTCATGACCAAGCTTCTCGAAAGGGATTCCGCTCAACATGATGTTCTTGGCCGAAGATACGAACGCTTCTACGAGGAAATGGAACAAAAGCGACGGGAAGAATTTTCCAACAAGGAGACTCTCGAGAACATACTTGTGGGTGTTTTGAACAAGATAAAAAAACAAGAAACAGGCGCTGCGATGTCTGAGATCCTCGAGGGAGATGCTCGAAAACGACTAGTTTGGCCAGAGGACGCGGTATATATCGAAAGAGCTAAGAATATCAACACTCCCAGATCAGGTCAGGCATTTGATTCACGCGCGCTAATGCAGCAAAATCTTGAGGATTCTTATGCTCCGGAAGTCACAAGAGACACCCTACTTCTAAGTTCGTCTGGACTGGAAGACCACTTCGACCGCGCCAAACTTGTGATACCGGGAACTTTCGAAAACAATACCGCTGTTGTAGATCCGGAAGTAGCAGACCGAATAAGATTGTGGATGATGGCAACTGATTCTCAGATCCTGTACACCTCTGGTTCAGATCCTTTTGGAGAAATCGCTCATGCTTCGGGTGCGGCAGGTCAGTATACGAATGTGATCCGAGAAGCGGGTTTGCCCGTTTGCTCGTATTCATGCTCACTCGAGGCTAAAGACCCACCTAAAGGCCGTACGCGCGAAACAATGGAGCTGGTTGCTTTGGTGTATAGTTTAATACGCCAGTTGATCGAAATTCTTCCGCCAGTTATTGAGTCAGACACCACATTGATCCAAGATGTCCATTGGGATGAATTGGACGGAACTTTGAGAACGTTCCCACGGGCATTAGAGGTTCTGGAATGGCTTTTTTGTAACACCGGAAATTCTGTCATCTTCATTGTCATTGACGCTACTGACTTGCTGGACGATCCAAGCCGCAGGAGTACGGATAAATGGCTCACATGCTTGCTGCAACTGTTCAGGAAGCTTCTAACCATTTCTCACGGCACTACTCTCAAAATATGGTTCAATTCTGGTGGAATGTCACCTATATTGTTCAAGTCGTTGGAAAGACATCAAATTGCGATTTCGACTTCGTCAGCAAGGTCTGGCAAGCGAGCGTTTGGTAGTGAGGTTATAATGATGTAGCACCAAGGTAAACCCTTTTCAATCATCTTAGGAGTTCCATAGCCTTTGGCCATTTATTAGTCAGTTATCGTAATGATCTGTATTTTCACAATCTATAGATGTCTGGGACCTTCCATTCCTTTTTACTCATAACTTGACGAGACTCACGACTGGCTATCGAAGAGCTCTCGCCACGGCAGCACCGTGACCCATCTCTCGCCTTTGATGCTAGAGTGGCTGATTTAGAATTTTCTTTCGAATTGTCTTGTATCGATATACTGTGGGCTTGTAAAATGGTTCGATTGGCTGAAGCAATTGAGCTTGGCCTTGACGTTGTTAAGGGTCTCAGCGCGATGCTTGTTCGTGCCCCACTAAGTTCCCCTGTTATTAGATCTCTAGCATATTCTAGAGATAAGCCTGTAGTTTTGAATCCTTGGGTGAAACCCTTGAGCGTGGGTGTTGTGGCAGATATGAGGCTGTAACATAGAAGAGTGCTTTGCCAAACGACAGTCGGGACGATTTGGATAGCAGTCTGGCGCTCATTGACGAATTTTGAATATGCAATCAGATAGATAAGAGAAAAAACGACATTTCTACAAGGATGATGTTGGTGCTTTCTCAACAATACCATATATAGATGAGAAGGCGACTTACGGTATTCGAGTGAAAAAGGCCACCATGACGATTGCCTTATCCTCAACATGCATTTTATTACGATATAGACCCAGAAGTGGTATTAGAACAGTGAAACATTCGGTGATAATATCAATGATAGTAAGCGCTTGCATCCAAGGGATCTGATCAATCAGCGGATACTTGAGCAAGGGATTAAAAACACTTACAGAACTCACGCAGTGATTGATGCCAGACTTGGGTATAATTCTCTCAACTCTACACCCAATCGGAACTGAAATCACTCCAGCTATGCCCCATATCGCGAGAAACGCGATGGTGGCATTGGCCGTGTATGTGACTTTTGGCATGCTCCCAAAGACATCTGAGATAAGGACAAGAATAGAGCTCTTCGAGAGGGCTAGTGCGATATAAAGTAGGATTCGGGCAGCAAAGAAGGTCTGGTAACAATTTCAGCACGCGCTCTCACCCTTTTTTTTCCTCTTACGAACCTGCTGCACTCGTGGTATGTCTACATCATCAAGGATATCATATGATTTTCCAAGACCATGCCCAATAGACGTCAGTAGTGTTACCCACATTCCAGCCCCCACAACCTGCATAATAATTAGTAATGTTTGCCTCAAAAGAAAAATTAGAGGAGCTCAAATTCATACATGTGCCAAGATAACGACAAGATCATCAAAGCCATATGCTCTCCATTTTGTGTATCCTAGACGTATTCCGAGGACCAAGGTAGCATATATGGGTGATAGAATAATAATTATCCAAAGCGTAGCGCTATGGTCGTGGGGTGTGATGCGAGCGAAACGGTAATCTGATGGAGACGCAGTTGAGAAAGCCATTTGTTACATTCAGCGAAGCGGGCACGAAGGAGAAAAATTCAATGAAGCACCAAAAATGCCCTCTGGTTTTCTTCTGGTCACCTGGGGCTCATGGAATGGTTGGCAAAGCAGAAAAAAACATATGAAACCGATCAATGGGCCATATTATCAACCCATCGCCCTATCATTTACAAGATGCACCAAACGTATTTTAAAGTCCAGAAATTTATGTCCAGTTTTGTCCATGCTAATGAAAAATCTTTCCTCATAGATTGTCCTGCCACGCAATCCAAACTGTATATGACATGATTACAGCCGAAGTACCGAACTCACAGCCTCATCTCTGGTATCTTTGTGTCCTTGTTCGGCAGTTGCCTCACAGTGTCATAGTCACACGGAAAGAGGACTCTTATCGGATACTGCGCAGCGACCAAAATTGCATGGGTTTTTAAGAACGAAACATCCTCATACGTTGATGTTTTTCATAATGCGGAGTTCCCAAGTCCGAGTCAATGCGTTTGGCAACATGGCGGGGGTGCAGGTACCGATGCACTGGTAAAGTCATACCGAAAGGGGTGTTAATTCAGTAATGTATATATGGGTTACCTATCATCCCGCGCGAATCCGAGGGAAAGACGTGATTTTAGTGGTTAGAAATGTTCAACTCACAAGACGATATGAACGGGCCGCAACTTCGCTTGGCTGTAACCTTCGTTGCACTAATTTCTGACCTCAACAGCGATCGCAACTGGCTAGTTCTCCGCTCTACCTACCTATTTCGGTTTTATTTTGTTGGTATGCTTTCTCAGTTGAAGATTAATGCTGGTTCTGGACTGTCCGCTGACTGTGTGTGTGCGAGTAGAGTTTCTTGGCAGTTTCCAAAGTTTGCCGCTCACTCTTGGTACGTTCTCTGGCTGGCTATCATGGTACGATTATTGGTTTCTGGAAATGGTCTATAGTGGTATCTTGTGATCTGTTGTATAGAGACCATGCAAGAATTTTCCTGAATAGTACATTTCCCATTCAACTATCAAAGCCCCATACCAAGTTGCATGGATTCTCACAACTTTGCAGCTCCACAAACTTAATCTTGTCGACTGACAGGCGTTTTGCGGTAGTTATATGGCATCCCTGGAACAACCCATCAAGATGAATCGCTGCCCACATGTCAGAGGCGCCTTTCGGAGAAATAGCATCAAAGGTTCTTGTGTCACAAACCTTCATTGTCTTTTGAATCATTGTCCACATGTTTCATCTCTCTGCCTGATGTTTCTGTCTTGGAAGAAGTTCCACCAAACATGAAAGGTCTTACAGATACAGTCGATTCCGACGAAAGTATCGAACTAGCAAATACACCCATTGTAAACAAAAAACATGGCACGCAAAGAGACGAACGAGATATGGATCGCATGGGCAAACGCCAACAGCTCAGGGTACGTTCACGAGCTCTGCGATAGAGCTGCAAGATACCAATATAGCCTCAGCGACAATTCAAGTTTTTGTCAATCTATGGATTCGGCGTCGTCCTCGGTTGCACGTGGGAATACTCCCTGATGTACGTCCCCAACCCAACTGATCCAGAGGCAACCTGACATATCTTCAAAGCGGAACCGGTATCTCCCTCTTCAATGGAGGACCTGCCGGCGGCATCTGGATGCTCCTCGTCGTCTGCTCCGGCATGCTATGCGTTACCCTTTCCTTCGCAGAAATGGTCTCTATGTACATCAACACACCCACCCGCCTCCAAAAAACAGCTCACTAACTCTCCAAAGGGCCCCAATAGCCGGTGGTCAGTATCACTGGGCATCCGAACTCGCACCACCCAAACAGCAAAAATTTATAAGTTACATAGTCGGTACGCCACCACCTCACACCTTCTCTGCATCACCCTTCTCTATATCGCACTAACAACCGCTTTGCCTGAAGGCTGGCTCACAGTCTTCGCCTGGCAAGTCAATGTCGCAGGTACCTCCTACGCCGTAGCTCAGCAAATCCAAAGCCTCATCGCCTTGAACCTCCCCTCATACACGATAAAAGGCTGGCACGGGACCCTCCTCTCCATCTTCATAACCCTCTCTTCTATCCTCTGGAATACGCTCCTCGTCAATAAACTACCTTTAATGGAAGGCATAGCCCTAACCCTACACATGCTCTCTTTCTTCGCCTTCGTCGTAGTCCTCTGGGTGATGGGACCCCGCGCAAACGTACACGATACATGGACGGAGTTTGACGATCCGAGCGGTTGGGGTAACAAAGGTCTTGCGACGCTCGTGGGGATCCTGGGTCCGTCGTTGACGATTGGCGGGTCGGATCTTGCGGTGCATCTTGCGGAGGAAGTGGAGGATGCGGCGGATGTGATGCCGAGGGCTATGGTGGCGACGTCGCTCACCAATTACATACTTGCGATTGTAATGACTGTGACGGTTTTCTCGAATTTGGGGACGGAGAGGGCAGGGGTGAGGAAGACGGAGTTGGGGCAGCCGTGGATACAGATTCTGGCTAATGCGACTGAGTCGAGGGTTGCAGCGAATGTGATGACGGTGGTGGTTGTGCTGATGATGCTGTTCGCCTGTATTAATCAGTTGACGGCTGCATCGAGACAGTTGTGGTCTTTGGCGAGAGATGGGGGGTTACCGTTTTCGGGGTGGCTTTCTCATGTATGGCTGGCTCTTTTCCATCGACACCTGCAGTATTCGAGAATGTTGGCTAACACAATATGTAGGTGCCGAAAGGCCGGGATATTCCCCTCAACTCGGTAGTTTTTACCTTTATGTTTACGGCACTTGTATGTCTTCTCATCATCGTTTCGCCCCTCGCTTTCAACATCATAGTGGCCTTGGGAACTTTTAGTGGCTCCATTGGCGATACCACAATGATCAGCTGCATGCTGAGAAGAAGGTTGCTTGGAGAGCCTATCCTTTCTTCTCGCTTCAATCTTGGTAGAGCAGGCATCTTAGTGAATTTTGGCGCTGTTTCGTATAATGTGCTTGCGATTGTCTTCCTCGCCTTTCCAGAAGCACCGTACCCCTCCTTGGTAAACATGAATTGGTCATGTCTTATGTTTGGTGTTCTTTTCGGCGTTGCAGTGGTGTACTACTTTCTCTTTGGTAGGCGTACCTACAAAGGCCCAGTAGAGTATGTTAAGAAGTCAGTGTAGTATGGGGGCTCTAGCATATTGAACGATATGAATTATCTCTCAGTGCGTCGGCTGTATCTATTAATACCACTGTGTGTACTAAAAGCGCAGCCAAGTAAGGAATTGCACTGGTTAGGTATGAAGCATCCATTATCCTTACCTACACTGAGCTCCAAGTTAACAAAACCCATTCATCAGTCCAGCTATTGTTCCGGATACGTCGCGCCCCAAGGCTGATAACCATCTTCCTGGAAAATCTTCTCAAGTTGCCGTCTCCTGACCCCAATATTTCCACCATCAAACAACGGAAGGCAGGCCGCATCTTGCAGAATCTTGGAAAATGGCATGTCCTCGGCATAAGATTTCCTGTACACATATTCCATTAGCATCTCGACCACACGTTGGCAAATTAGGCAAATAACATGGGGCAACTTACATGCCCACAACGCTCATACACCCCAGTACCACCTGAGTGACCTGCTCACTACACCAGATCTTTGCTTCAAGAGCAACTTCCAATCTCGCCTGCCAGCCCACCTTCTCCTCTTTACTTTCCAGCACACACATGGCCTTCCACACCAATGCACGCGCAGCCTCAATCTTCATCTTGGCATCAATCAGCCTATCGCTCACACTTTGATGTTCCAGCACAGGAATCTTCCCGCCCCGGTTTTCGTTTTTGCAAAAGGCGAGCGCAGCTTCGAATGCGTGACGCATAACGCCAACGCACATTGCGCCGACAATAGCTGCAGACATGCCAAAAGTCTGTTCGACTACTTGGGCGCCCTCTCCCGGTTTGGCGAGGACATTGGCGGCAGGGACTCGGAAGTTGGTGAAGCGGGAGTGGGGCCCATTGACGGATTTGTGACCCCCTAGCGAGGGGTCTGCAAGGACTTGGTAGGCAGAGGGGTCGTTAGAGGCAATATCAGAGCGGGTAACCAGGAGGATGAGGATGTTTGAGATTGGGTCTGAAGCAGGGTCCTGGGGGATATCGGGTTTTCCTTGTCGGCAAACGATGCATTGGAGATCGGCTCCGCGCTGGTCCCAGCCTCCAGAGTTTGTGGTCCATAGCTGTATAGCTGTTAGTATGAAATACTTATCACATAGTTATTGTGATTGGATCAAAGAATTCAAGTCGTTCGTTCAAGACACACCTTTTCTCCATTAATTATCCATTCTTCTCCCTCTAGATACGCTGTAGTCTGCAAGCCTGGTGCTCCTTTCTCCAGCCAATTAGCGGTCCCCTGAGGCTCACTATGTACAAAGCTTGCGAGTCTCTCTCCCGTCTGTTCTAAGAATGGTGCAAGAAATTTCTCATGTTGCTCCTTGCTTCCGGCTAGAATCAAAGGCGTAAGACCCAGTCCAGTACCCAAGATGGTGATTGCAGTACTTGGCTCTACGGCATGGAGCTCTTCTATCACAATGGCTGCGTCGACGAGTCCGGCAGAAGTGCCCCCTAAGGGTACGGGAATTTGGCCCTTGATAAGACCCGCAGATACGGCAGTCTGATATATGGGAAGGGTGGACTGAAAGCGCTCTGTCTGTGTGGCCAGGTGGGAGTAATGGGTCGGAGCCTTGGATAGAACGGTGTTAGCAAAGGCGTGGACATTGGCCCGGAGCTCCTTTTGTTCAGGTGTAAGGGATAAATCAATCATGATGTTTGTGTTCTGTGATTAGACGTCTTTCTTTCAAACATCTTTCCTCAGACCAGTTTATCTCCAAGGCCCATTTATATAAAATGGATCATGAGGCGTCCCATGTGCCAGCTTATTAAGCTAATGCGGTCAGCTACATCGCGTGTCCAATAATTTCAGAGGATTTTTCTCTTGGCCGGACCTTTGTCCTGATTTGATCTGAGGTCAGAAATGAGAATGGAAAACGCGGATGCTTGCGAAAGAAACGGGGTATCTTATTGTAACTCTTGGGTCTAGGCCCTTATTGCAAAGCTGGCAGATCATCATCGCAGGCCAGAAATGTCTCTCGACATTGAATGAACACGGGCTTCAAGCTCCTTTTTCTTCTTCTCTAACTGGCGTGCTTCCTCTTCCTCCCGTCGCAAGTCTTCCTCAGTCAAGGGCGCAACTGGCTCAGGCTCACATTGGGTCTCGTCAGCCTCATCTATGTAATCCTCTCGTGATCGATTCAGCTGTTCGAGCTGGACTTGCTGTTCTGCTAGTCGCTCTTCGTAGTATTGTACTGATGCTGCGACTTGAGCATATCGTTGGCGCAAGGTTGCAATCTTGTCGTGCACGCCTGGTATTGGGCTGAGTCTTGTCAGCAAGGTTGAGCCTTGTGCTCTTTGACTACACATACTAGACACCAAGAAGCTTCTCGGCTCCTTCCAACAGCGACTCGACGTCTATTTCGTTCTTGTTGTTGGGGTTGTACATTCTGTAACCCAAGCCTGAACCCGCACCTCCTCCACCACCTCTCCGTATCCTCTCTACCAGCTCATTGCCCAAGACTGCAGCAACAGCTGTGTTACGTCTAGGCGCTCTTACTGCATTGGCGCCGCCTCCGGATATGCTAGTACCACCCCCTCCATTGGGGTTGAAGATAGTGTTGCGCCTGTTGGTCGATGGAGCGGGTTCCGCATGTTTGGGGGCTGCTGGCGGCGGAGGGACAGAGAAAAGGGCTCGCTCATGAAGCTCAGTATCGCGAATTAGGCTGGTAATATCATGGTTTTGCAGCAGCGCATTGGTGAATATCTTTGGCGGGGCGAATCTGGGACGGGTTCAGTCGAAGGGTTCAGTCGAAGGGTGCAGTCCACAGGCAAGGAACATACGGTAATTCAGCGATAGAGGCCGAGCAAAGCGATATTTGCTCCAGATACGCGTCCAGAAGCGTCATTGTGTGCAATTCCTGAATACGAGGAGGGTATGCCGGGGTGACGCGGGGGTAAACAATGGCGGGCGCTCGGTGCTCGATAACTATTCCCCGATGTTCCGCGCTGGCGTCAGTGAAGCTGGGAGCTCCACCCTCAGCTAAGCATCAACACCACCAACCCTCGCTCACCACTGCCAACCTCCATTGCCACCGATCCTCGCTCCGCACCTTCCTCCCTATCCGCAGAAATTACAAGAGCGACCGTCATGGCGGACAGCATGGAAGGCGTCGTTACGGCGGGCGAGACGCCCAAAACCGAGAACGTGGAGCAGAAGGCCATTGCTGGTAAGTCGCCCAATCTGCACCCTACAGTATGCATTTTACCTCAAAATGCCCTTGTGTCGGCTGCATGACGGCATGGTCGGTCCGCAAGATGTGTACCAACCATATGATTGCCACCGAGAGTGCGGCCTGCAAGTACCTGGCCCAGAGTGCTGATCCAACGACTGTAGATATCCGCAGCAACTTTGTCCTTCTCGAGCGCGCCGTGGCCCAGTTCGATACCCGCTTCACTCTGCGCGCTCTCCGCTCAATATCTTCTCTCCGCAAGAGGCTCACCGACCGCGTACTATGTTCCGTCGTCATCTTGACATACTCGCCCAACAACGCCACAGCCCGGACTTTCATCGAGTACATCGGCATGGACGGCGAGGCGATACAGAGCGTCGTATCTCAGTATAAGGAGGAGGTACAACTCAACAAAAACAGCACCAAGGAGCCATTGCCCGAGGTAGACGTCTACATAGCCATCTTGATACAGGTATGTTCGTTATGGGTGCAGGGCGGACAGCGACTGACGGGAATAGGTATATCTCTACGACCAGAAGGAGTTTGAAGAGGGCGCAGAGTTCTCCGAAAAGCTGGTAGACAAGATCCGAGAACTGAACAGACGGACACTTGACTCGCTCGCGGCAAAGGCCTATTTCTACTTCTCACTCTTCCACGAGGAGATGGACCCCAAGCCCCCATCCAAGCAATCGGCCGTTATCACTATCCGTGGAAAACTGCTTGCTGCTCTCCGAAGCGCTGTTCTCCGAAAAGACCCCGATACCCAAGCCTCTGTCACTACGCTGTTGCTCCGAAACTACCTCTCGACCGCCGACATCACACAAGCCGATTTGCTTGTGGCGCAGACGCAATTCCCAGCCAATGCTCCCAATAACCAGGTTGCGAGATACCTGTACTACCTTGGCCGCATAAGGGCTATCCAGCTGTCCTACACCGAGGCACACGAGCATTTGACCAGCGCGACTCGCAAGTCGCCATCTGCGCACTGCGCAACTGGCTTCTATCAGGCTTCTATGAAGCTTCTTTGCGTTGTCGAGCTATTGATGGGTGACATTCCCGAGCGCGATGTCTTTAGCCAGCCCCGCTTGGAGCGTGCCATGGAGCCCTACTTCCGTCTGGTCCAGGCTGTCCGTGTGGGTGACTTGCAGGGCTTCTTGAAGGTGGTTCAACAATCTTCATCCGTCTTCCACCGTGATGGCACTTACACGCTTATTCTTCGTCTGCGACAAAACGTCATCAAGACGGGCATCCGTATGCTGTCGCTTTCCTACTCGCGCATTTCGCTCCGCGACATCTGCATCCGCCTTGGTCTCGAGAGTGAAGAGTCAGCCGAGTACATTGTCGCAAAGGCTATTCGCGATGGAGTGATTGAGGCGTCAATTGACCACGAGAAGGGTTTTATGCAGACAAAGGTGGCTGGAGACATCTACGCAACCCGTGAGCCCGGCGAGGCGTTCCATGAACGTATTCGCGCGTGCCTGACTTTGCATGACGAGTGCGTCAAGGCAATGCGCTACCCAATGAACCAACACCGCCTAGAACTTAAGAACGCACAGGAGGCGCGCGAGAGGGAACGCGAGTTGGCCAAGGAGATTCAGGACGGAGACATTGATGAGGATGATGCGGCTGGTGACTTTGAGGGCTTGTAAGCGGGGTCTGACAGTCGAGCGTGTACGATAGCCATGTGCGGAACTGGTATTAGGAAGCGCTTGCAGAGACGAGATAGATCAACATGTTAATGATGCATGAATAGAACAGACTTGAGACGACGCAAGGCTCGCAAAAGTGCCTGTATCCCACTACTGATGCAGAAGCATGTGACAAAAGGCAAGCGTGCCAAACCAAAAGGACATCCATGCCGCACATCGATGCATGTGCTAGCCAGTTGCAGCAAGACGCCGTTTCGTGAATTAGTAGCCCCCGCAACCAGCTCAAGACCCAACGCGTTGCTGCCCCACTGCCCGTCCTCCCTCACGTCACGACTTGACCAGATTGCCAATGCTCTCTTGGGAACTACACCATGCTTGATTGGGGCAGCCATGTAAGTCCTATCTCGTCAATTTCACATACGCCAATGCATAAGACAGACACCTTAATTGTTCTGACATCAACATCAGGATTGACGTACCCCGGCGTCTGCGGCGCGCCATCTTACTGAACGACCTCTCGCTGGTCAAGCGCATCATTCGTAACAACCCCAACTACATCCGCAACCCAGACTTTGACGATCGTTCAAACACCTCGCTGCACCTTGCCGCAAAGAATGGCTTCACAACCATTGCCGAGTTCCTCGTCGATGCCGGTCATGAAGATGGCATGATCAGTCGCAACAATGACTGGGAGACGCCACTAATGCTCGCCGCCATGGCCGGCAAAGAAGAATGCGGCGTCTACCTCGCCAAGCGATTCCCCGAATGCGTGGGCTGGAAGAACAAGGCGGGCTTGGATGCGCTGATGCTTGCGTGCAAGTCAGGGTCTGGCACCTTGCACTTGATTCCCACGCTGATCATGCACGGCACGAATATACTGTCTGCATGTGATAACCAGGGCAATACGGCGCTGCATCATGCCTCTGCAGCCGGCGAGCTGAAGGCATTGAGAATGTTGCTGCAGTACGGTGCGAATCCGGTTGCCAGCAATAGTTATAGCTGGACGCCGGTACACTACAGTGCAACGAGCGCAGCAGAAGCGTATTTCAAGACGCTGATTATCGAGTTTGAGAAGAAGAAGGCTGAGGGGAAGCGGCTGAATGCTGAGAGGGAACGTCAGCGTTCGGCGGGTGTGCGGCTGGTTACGGATCCGGAGGGGTTGAATGGTGCAAAAGAAGCGAATGCGAATTCCAGACCTGATGGTGCTGGCCATCGTAGGAGCGGCAGTAGACAGAGAGCAAGAGACGATGCGGCCATTGCGGGGCTGCCCGCTCCCGGTATGGAATGGAGTCCCGTAGAGAAGCGGAGGGCTATGACGCCGACTGAAGGCCGTGGCTGGGCTTTTTCTGCTGATGGTATTCGTCCGAGAGCTGATACTGGGGAGTCTATTTAGGGTGTACGAGGCTTGTGTATTCTATGTTTGGGTATGGGGAGTTTGGGTGTTTCTTGTACTACTATGACTGTTCAGACGGGGAACCATGACACGCTTCGTCTAAGGGTTTTGTTAGAATACGAATCCCACAGATGTCCTGCTAGAACAGGAGTCGTGTGGAATTGAATCAGTATTTCAAGTATGGAGTGTTCGTTTGGTACAGTCTTTGTCGTGTGGGATGGACAGTATGTGTGTTTGAACAGACGTCCAGATGCTACAGCAAGGCTTGAGGTTTATATATTGATCAGTTTTCCACCTTACGGCAATGTCAACAGGGATTTGTGAAGAGGAATTGCCGGCCTTTTGTTGGCTTAATCCAAATTGCATACATGAGAAAAGTATCAATAACGCCATTTACCATGCTATATCCCATGCAGCTCACTGAGCCTTTTCCGCCCTTCCCTTATCCTTCTGCAGCCCATTTCGTCCATTTAGTTATTCCCAGCCCCCAATTCCAATCATCGACATGGAAAAAATCGTCAAAGAAAGTCCAACCATGATAACACCAACAGCAAGAAAAGTCATCATAAAGAACATTGCTCAAAACCCTCCAATGCCTTCATCTCCACTATCCTCTTCTTCTCTTTGTTCCTTCCTCCCCTTCTCACTCCCATCCCCACGATCCTCCCCTTTACTCAGCACACCCCCCAATCCAACAGCCACCTGCCCATCCTCCTCCCCATCCTCATAATACCCCCACTCAAACCCAATATCCTCCAACGCATGCGGCGCCTCTCTATCCTCGATTTTGCATTTCACCTCTCTTAGCCCCACCGCTAATATCGACTCATCCTCTAGCTGCTTTGAGGATTTAGAGTGGATGTCTGATGCGGAGTCTACGCGGCGCACGGAGGTTGAGGATGCGGTAGAGGAAGAGGGCTTCTGCGTGGTTTCCAGGGCGGTGACGAGGTAGATTGGTTTACGTTGGAGGGTTGTTTTGCGGAGGAAGGAGAGGGTTTGCGGGGAGTGGGCGAGGTGGGAGAGGAAT
This sequence comes from Bipolaris victoriae FI3, assembly GCF_000527765.1. Lineage (NCBI taxonomy): Eukaryota > Fungi > Ascomycota > Dothideomycetes > Pleosporales > Pleosporaceae > Bipolaris > Bipolaris victoriae. The sequence goes on along the minus strand of NW_014575333.1, from coordinate 20,760 downwards.
GTGGTGGGGTTTGTGAGGGTTCTGAGGGTTGTTTTTTGGGCGATTGGGACACTGTTGGTTTCGTCGTAGGCGATTGACGGTGTGTGAGATAGGGAGTTGTTGGAGAGAGGGTCGGTGATGAGTTGGCCCAGTGTGAGGGATGTTGGTGGGAGGGGAGCTGGGAGGCGGAGTAGAGATGCCATGGTTGTTGTTGTTGTTGTTTTGAAATTATCGTACGATGTGAATATGAGATTCGAATGTGAGTCTCCAAGGCAGATTGAGAGGTTGAGTACAGTACTCTAAGGCGGCTTGAAAAAGGTGGGTTATTTATCACTAATGCTTCGTCTTTATAAATATATTTCAATTCGACTTCAAGATTCAACGTAGATCCGTGCACTGCAAACTTGGATCATATTCTTCACTCAGCACAGACACTAGAGCACGAGAATCCCTACTTATGCATCCACTCGGCAGTCGATCAGCATGCACATGCTTGACGTTGCGTGACGACGAGCGGTCGCTGCCTCGCTTGTCGTCGGGCGGACGGCGAATGCTCGGCTGAACGCGAGAAGGAACCGGTAGCGATGACGATTTGTATGTCTAAACTGCCCCGCATTATGAAATCGATTACCCCATCGGTAACAAAGGACCACATGCGCTGTTATTTGGACGTGTCTGAGTGGTGGTCTGATGGCGATCGGCTGACTTGTTCCTGAGACGCATGACATCCGAGGCTAGCCTGTGTACCACAACGGAAAAGCTCGGAGCCGCAATGGGAGTCGCAATCGCATGTGCTGCAGATGGTATGTTGTATGACAGAATAAATGAAAAATGTGAGGGGATAAACACCGCATGTACATATATGTGTACGAGTGTGGCAAGATTGATCTCGTGAGTGGTTTTATCTTGAAGCGAAATATCATGGGATTCGACGATGGAAAGAGGAGAAACGACGATATTGGCGGTGAATCCCCGCACTGTTCCCAAGAAATGCCAATGGCTTATCGAATGAGATATCGGCAGTTGGAACAATCTTAAATGCCTCGAGCATGCTACAAGCTGTCATATCTAGTACTGCCGATGCTAGCTTTCGTCCAGAGATAGATTGCTCAAGTCGTCGTTGCTGGGATGGCGCTGGCGTATTCGGAATTCTCTGCAAGAATTATCCAGATGAGAAGTTTTCCATACGGGAGGGATGTTGTGCACATCTCGACTATTTTTGCAACAAAGTAGTGCTCTAGCAGGCGGAGAACTTATCCTGCATTGTCTTATTGGTCGATTCTCACATGTAAGCAATATGGGCTGACTAAGGTGCAGCGTGGCGTTTGTGGCTGGTGGCTGGGCAGACGCAATCGGCGACAAAGACGCGCTTCACATGTGACGTTGAACGTTTCCATCGAACTGTGTCGCCATTGCAGTTTTCACACCATTTCCAGACACAGTAGCGACCGTCGCTTCGTTTGAAAAGAGATGGCAGGAGTCGAGATAGGCCTCTCCGCCAGGTCAAAGGCCTATAGTCTCTTTTGCCCTCGGCAGTGGGCGGGTAGCTAACACTGCCACACAACGACATGAGCAAGGTGCCGCAGGCATGACGACTCGACTCGGCTCTCGAGCCATGATTGCAGCCCACGCAAACATCCACCACCAATAACAACATGGCAGAGCCAGCACCCAATGCAGCGAGCAGCCAGCCTCGGCGCCAAAATGCCCTCGCCGAGATCCAATTCGCCTCTATCATCGACGGTGACCTCACTCCTTCCGAGGATGAGACGCCAGAGGAGAGGGCCTTGGAACTCGAGACAGTGCAGTCAGCCATAGGCGTCAGCATTGGCAGACAGCAGACGCGTCTCACCTCTCCAAAGACACCGGCTGCGGAAAAGGCTGCGGCTCTCGACGCGACCGAAGATGGGGCCTTCTTCGACGGCTGGCAGGAGGCTACCGAAACGTCTCCAGAACGGAAAACACCGGCATTGCCTGCACGCATACCAGAGTCACCGACGGTGACATCCAAGCATACCGAGAAACCCGACCTCAAGCCAGCGTCCGCCCAGACGGCAAGGAATGCCGACCGTGGGCAACAATCGGATCCGTCAACGCGCCTTCCCTCACCATGGCGCGCCGGCCCAAAGACATTTCAGAAGGAGAAGCAGGGCGATCATCGCGCTATGCTGCGCCAGCACCTGCATAGTGGACGAAGGCGAGCGTCCTCGGGAAGTTCAATGGGCGAGGCTGTGCGCAAATACATAAACTTTAATATACCAGCCTCGCTTACCAAGTCTTACAAAGACATGCATTTTTCGCTACCGAGTCTGTCATCTTCATCAGTGGACACTGCCCTAAAGCAATCTAGTAAGAGGAGACGGGATACGTTTGCCAACCCACCACGACCTCAAAACATACCACAACACGACGGTGCTCGTCAGTCCGCACCTGACGACTCTAGAGATGAGGGGAGCAATTTTTCAAGTGCTTCTCAGCGGTCCAATACTGCTCCAGTACCACAGCGTGAATTTAGCGACAGCAGCTCATCAACTCTTTCTCCAACAAGTCAAACACCAGTCGAACGGCCGGCGCCCAGGCTGCGTCGGTCCAACTCCGAAGGGTCTCTGCTCTTGTATCGGACAAGATCTCTTGCGTCATCCCTGGGCGACGACTCGCGCTTTGAAAGTGTACATGAACAGGTTAATAGCAGGCTCAAGGCCCTGAAAGACAGTTGGCAAGACTCGAACTTCAAGCTTCCGAGTCCCTCGCTGCACAATTTCAACCTGAGTTCAAGTACCGAGTTGTTCAGAAACCGTAATTTCAGCAATGTGTCCAAGACACGTGACACCGAGGAAAGACCTGCGTCTCGAGCGGGCATTCGTGGAAGTGCATCTGGACCAACACCACGCAGTGATTCCTTAAAACCGAAGCGATCTTCACTCCGCCCTGGAGATGCAGAGAATGAAATGCATCCGTACTTCACTCAGGCTCTTCAAGAAATAGAGGGAGATCTGGTGATACTGGGAGGCTATCGTGGCTCTGTTTTGCGGTCAGCGGAACCTCCCCATCGGCAGTTGTGGGTGCCGATCAAGGTTGGACTGAATCTACGAAAAGTAGATCTTGAGGTCCCTCTTGATCCAGATGCTGATGAGAAGATGCATGAGACTATTATTCCTAGTGGTATGTTGACCCACATTGGCCCGGTTGATATTGCAAAACGCCTTTTCAAGCGATTGAGGGCGAGCGATAACGCTAAAGAGGGGAAGCTGAGAATACACAACTACGGGTACGATTGGAGACTATCGCCACATTTTCTCAGTAGGCAGATGATTAAGTTTCTTGAAACACTGCCTTGTAATCAGCCGGAAGTGCCTCCAGAGAAGCGGGGCGCTACAATGATTGCACACTCACTAGGTGGTCTAATCACCCGCCATGTGATCAATCAGCGTCCGGACCTTGTTGCTGGAGTCGTATACGCTGGAGTACCTCAGCGATGTGTCAACATTCTCGGCCCCTTCCGGAACGGGGACGATGTACTCTTATCTTCCCGTGTACTGACCGCTCAAGTAAACTTCAGTATCCGCACGTCCTATGCACTACTGCCCCTTGACGGAAAATGTTTCATCAACAAACACACCAAAGAGGAATATCCCGTCGATTTCTTTGACGTAAACACCTGGAAGGAATGCCGCCTATCCCCTTGCATAGCAGCGCCCCTGCCGCGCCCCGAGCCCCCCAAAGACAGTACCTTCAGCGTCAGCAGCCTCATGAACGCCGTCTCAAACGTCCTCCCCACCTTTCCTCCCCGCAAAAACAGCTCCGCAAAAGACACTTCCGACGTAGCCCGCAACGCCGCAAACGCCGTCACAGAAGGCAGTGCCGAGCAAGCCGGCATGGGCCCGCAAATGGGCCACAACCAGGCCACCGAAACTTCCAAGGAACCCAACCCTGCAACCCACGTTACGATCCCGTACAATAAGGCTGTTGAGTACCTAACTCGCACCCTTGCGGAAGTCAAGAAGTTCAAGCAAGAACTCGATCACCGACCTGAACACACGGCCGCAAACCGATATCCCCCCATCGCCCTAATTTACGGGAAATCCATCCCCACGGTTTACGGCGCGAAGGTGGAAAGCAGAGAAGCTATCAAGCGCGCGGATGTGTATGATGAACTTGCGTTTGCAAGTGGAGATGGCGTTGTGTTGGCTCGCGCGGCTATGGTACCTTCTGGGTACAGTGTTGTGAAGGGAGGCGTGGTGTCGAGCGACCGCGGCCATGTTACGCTTTTGGGTGATTTGGAGGCTGTGGGGAAGTGTTTGCATGCTGTTGTTCAGGCGAGGAAGAAGGGGGTGGGGTTGGGGGAGAAGGCGCGGTGAGGAGAAGGGGGTTGTGGTCGGGAAAGAAAGGATATTTATATATCTATCAACTAGATTATTAAGTAATTGGATGTATTTAGTATCGAGAGACGGATTGAGAGATGCCGTGTGATGTTGCTTCGAGTTGGGTGGTGGTGATGTCGGACTGTGATGGTTATGTGTCGTTGGTGGTCTTCGGGATAGGATGTCTGATACGTTTACATACTCTGTTATATCCCTTGCGTTTTTTCTAATCTGTTTTAATTCACATAATACATCCCGAATAACTTTGAAAACGTTCAGCGTGATTTAATGCTTCACAGTTTCCATGTCACGAGTGTGATGGCCTTTCCCTAAATGGCATTGCTTCATACATCGTAAGCATAAATCGCATCGTGCACGTTGTTTTCTTTTGTTTTTTTTTGAGAGAGAGAGAGAGAGGGAGAGGGAGGGAGGGAGAACGCAAGGGACTATGTTGGATTGCGAACTGGAGGGACGAACTGGAGACCATGTGTGTGTGTACTTGTAAAGGTCTACATGTATGTATCGGAGTCTAGTATCTGACTCCATGTTCAGCAAAGTCTTTGACATTGTCGAGAATGCACAAGCTGGCAAGATGGTGTTTCTTTGATGTCGTGTAAGAAATGTATTTTCTGGGGAGGGATTGGCAAAGTGATGATGTGTGCAACTCCGAACTGTAGCCAGTGAAGCATGATTATGTGTAGGTTGGCTAAGTGTTTGGAGGATTATTGGAGAAGGAAGGTGTTTAATATTTGTTTATCAGGGATGCTTGAGAAAGGTGCACTATCTTTTTCTTTTATTCATGATATTTTATGATAAAATTCAGTTTGAAAGTCAAAGACCGTTGGGAAATGGGGGGATTGAGTGTGTGGCAAAATTATTGATTCAACTCCTAGCAGAACGGGGTTTACGCTGGGATAGAAGTGAAGATCTTATGTGCACTGAGGCATGTATAGACGTTCTTTAAGTAACAGTGATTGTGAATTATATGTTCGTGGTCATCGTTGTCTTGCTCTGTGAACATATGTTGATTGGACATGCAGAGACTTGCTGAAATATTTTGCGGGAACACATATGCATAGAATCCTGGTGGTTGGCCAACTGATTTGAGCATGAAAGAACATAGATGAACTCCGAAGATGCGCATAAAACCTGGGAGATTGTAGAGGCAGTGGAAGTCAACACCACATTGCTGAAACACATGAAGTGGCCATCAGTATCATACTGTCTCAGCATAAACAAGACGATCTCAAAAGGAACTCTTCCTTGCATTCCATGTCCAACAAAGAAACAGAAACCTGAGCTCGTTGAAATGGACGGAGAGCGAGGAATCCGACACCGAGCAAGTTGGCCAGAGATCATCCCACGGGATCCAGTCGTGGAGTCTTGAACAGGCTGTTTGGTTCCTGTGGCGAGTCCGTTGACGTACCTGGGACTGTGCGCTTCGCTTTCCCCGTGCCGACTGAATCATTGCGCAAGAACAATCTGCGTCTAAGAGTTGCATGTGAACTTGAACGTCTACCCCGGGCCCATTGATAGTGACGGGGCATGGATGTTGACTAAGAACACTGAGGTGGGCTTGACTTCGCTACTGATGGTCGTCCTTGTGACGAATTTGTCCGTGCGAAGAATTTGTCCGGATTTTACTAGAGCTGGGTCTCGTCACCCCTATTCTGGTGAGCGTGGCTGTTCCGCGGAGCATATATGTAGGCCCTCTCCAAGGGATTCGTCGACGCCGCCATGGTGTCATTAGTGCAGCAGTCTCCCCAGCTGGCACGGGCTGCCGTAGCAGACACGGGTGCCCGTGGGCATCAGCACAGGAAACGTTCGGGCCGGATTTAACGGTGCAAGTGAATTGATGTTGTCAGGCGGAGGCGCTTACGAGGAAGATCACAATTGAGCCGGCGGCATCAATGTCGATGTTGAGGGATTGACGCCAGCTTATCTCGGTTAGCGCGCTTGGCGCTTGTTCGGTAACGGTACCCAGGTAACTGCACTAGGCTGTCCAACATCAGACGTTGCTAGAATCTTTGATCGCATCGCCAATCGCTCAACATACTCGATCCAGAATACGGACTCCGATAGAGATCGATTTCGACTTATTGTAGCTTGCTGCACCGAAGCGAAATTTCAAGTTTAGTCTCATCACCATGTTGGCTCCACAAGTCGTGCGTAGTTGGATGCAGGCATGGTCACGGCGCGCTAACCACAATGATTGGCTGTACAAGGAATGACCCGCAGCGGCAGGGCTGAGAGATTGTTCTGTGTGGAGTCCTACAAAGCTTCCATGGCTCTAAATGGTAACTGAACTCTACTAACAAGGTGAGAGTTTGTTGCATCCGCTTTTTTCGAGAAAGCTGATGACTCGCTTGCTCCAGTAGAGGCTCTTGGACATCCATCTCCCGCACTCCCTTCATCCGACAAACTATCATTGCTGGTTAAGCTGTGGAGTTGACATGTGAAGCTGATACGTTCAATTCAAGTCAAGGCCCTGCATAGTATGCAAACACGCTAGGCCGTACGCTAGGTGTACCCAAACCTCCTTTATTCAACACCTAAATAGCAAGCATCTAGTTGCTCACTACTGTCATGGCGACGGTTAATTGAGTTGCCTCACACTCCAACCGTGCCGAGAGCATGAGGCCACAAGCGGGTCAAGTCACTTCGCTACCATGGCAGAGGATACTGCAAAGCACGACAAGGTACCAGCCTGTATACTTGTCTCCTCCGCGGTCACGTAGCCCAATCATTTCAATGAACCTCCACTCTCTACAATGGTGCGACTTTCACTGTAAGATAGACTGATTTTCGTCCGGGAAAAGGTCCCAAGCATCTGGTATCGATAGTGTGTGTGTGGAGACTTAACACGGATATACTGCCACTTGGAAGAATATGTTTGCTAGCATACTCACAGAACCATGGCATATAGCGTAGTTAGTCATTCCCACTAGCGGCTCCGGATTTAATTTTTCCTAAAATCCATCAACACAGCTTGCTCGAAATCAGACGATTGGCAGTCGCTTGCACATACTCTCCTCCACTATTCGGCTTTGCTGCCGCGGCATCACGCCTTCTTCAGCTCGGCTCAAGCCGACGTTCTATCGAATACACCCGTGTCCAAAAACGAGACTTTCACGAGAATGGAAAATGGTTATGCTTTTTACTCAGAGATATGATAATACTACTTAGTTGGCACCGTTTGAAATATGGTGCGTTAGTTGCATTTGGCAGCGGTTTGTTAACTACACATAACTAGTGCGGTAATCATGTACATCTTGCATCCAGGCTAGACAAACACGAATGAGGCCCCCCTCCCATGGATTTGCTTGTTCTTGATACACGGTGGAGTAGTCGTGCCTCATTGATTCCAAAAGCACTCATACAGAGTCCACGAGACGTTGATCGTTTCCGCATCTGGATTCATTCTGCTCCGACGATGGATTTTCCAAACTGTGCCACACTGTAGCCTTCGTCGTGCCTCATCTTCAATAATTTTATGCGCAATTGTAACACGTTTAGCCGTTCCAGAATCACAGTGAGAGACGCGCATCCATCCTACACATATATCATCACGGTGGTCTATATCACCACCACCACCACCACCATCACAATTGCATGCCCATTGAAGCACAGCAACTAAAGTTTCGACTGGACAGCGTTCAGAGGGATGAGCGTCTTGGTTAATTGGTTGAGCAATGATTGGTAGGCTAGAACACGGAGGCTCCGCGGCAGTTATGTTCGTTGAACCGGTTCTTGAATTTACCGACTTTCTGGCGGAGTGATGGCATCTCTGAAAATGACGGTGACTGAAGAGCCCATGGCCGTATGTGCCGCCTGCCTGCACAAATAGAGCGTAATACTGGCTTTGTTATACTGCGCCTGTCGTCTGGTGGAGCTCAGCAACCAACATCAAACAGCCTGCAATATTGCGTAAATAGTACGAGTGGCTGTAGTATAGGCCTTTGAAACGGGTCGACCGCAGCCGCATCAAAGACCTTGAGTTGAGCACGGCCGATAATGGATACCCTCCACTACGATGCGCCGACGATGGAAGGACCCCTGTGTCGGCTGTCAGCAAGCAGCCGCTAGAGACTTCGTTCCCAATCCGATCGTCTGCTTGCATCATTTGCATTATCAGTGTACTATCAACGGCTAGTTGGATACAGATGTGCTGAGTATGTTTTTGGCTTATGCCATTCTTGTCACCCATAAAATGTAGCCTTGGCGCCAACTTGGCAGGTTGAACGACCGCCTCACAGGGCCGACGATGGAACATACTCTGCGAAGCAACAATGTACGTACCGACTCAAGAATCGAGACCCTGGTGAACCGATCACCACAAGCCACGCTGGAAGTTCCCTTCAGCCACCTGCTAAGGGCATCAAACCATGCAGGTATATTCCCCGCGATTTTCACTCTGGGCGGTCGCTAGGCGTTAAGCCATGGAGAAGACAAGTGTAGCATTCATGCTATGGAAAGCCTTAGTGCGCAGGTGGGTGGCTAGTGGCAAGGGTATTCGCACGCCACTAGCACGCCCGCCACTTGACAAATTCAGGCTGGCCCACAGTTCGAGTCTTTGAACTACGCCGCAAAGTAGCGTGACACCCATGTCATTTTGGGCTATCCGCTGGCCGCCAGCGACCAAGGCTGTGTGCGCTGCAAAGGTGGCATGCGGAGATTGTACGGCCCAGGTCTAGCAAAAAGCATACTCCTGGGCGCGTGTCGTATGGACCGATCTCCAGCAATCTCTCGACTGAGGGGTTACTATGCTCTCCTCCGAGGAGCTTGAGGCGTGGTTGTGGTCTAGCTATTGTATCAGATCTATAACATAGATGGTTCCGTCTGCTTGTGCAACAATCTAATTCAGATCTCAGATTCTCCAAGTCTCTCACACCAGTGTTGTGCTGTCGTTGTCCATTGTTCTTTGATCTGTGCTACGACTAAAAAGCGTAACTGCACCGGTAGGATTGCATGTGGATCCTTCACCAAGACGTTGGCGCTAACTGTATATAAGACCTGCATCATCCGTCATGGAGCAACGCGTCCCAACTTATACTTCGAGCCTATATCAGTACATGGAGAACTACCCCGAATCCTACGAGGCGCCAATCAGCAATACAAACGAACCGATGACTTCTCAACTCCACACTGGATCGTTCCATGAACGACCATCTTTCCACAACTTTGAGCGCGATACATTAGTACATCGATCAATGGGTACTCCAATGGAATTCATGGATCTCTTGACACTTGATGCACCTTGTGGTAGTCCACAGTCAACAAGCTCTACCATAAGTCACCCTGAGAGCGTGCCTTCACCGCCTTACACCGGCCTCCCAACTTACGATACCCTCGAACCAGCTTTCCACCACGTCCAAAACAATTCAATCAACCATTCGGTTATCTCGAATGATTCTGAGTCTCTCTGGCCATCTACCTATCCTGAGGTTACCTCCTGGGACTCACGAACTTATGTTCTGCCCTATCACGAAATCCCCAGCTACGAACAGCGCTCCTACCAACTGATGCCGACCATTTTGCCTGAACCAAAAGTCTCTGCACCCACACCCTACCTGTCATACCCTATGCCACAGCAGGGTTCCCTGGATCCTGCTGGGAACTCTGGAGCTTTCGATCTCTCAGGCTTCAACAACAACGGCGATGAAAGCGATGACCTGAGCGATTCCGATAGCGATGTGTCGTGGCAGGGCGAACCCTCTTCATCCAGGGGCTCGAAAAGGTGGTCTTCCAGAAGGGCTCAGCCCAGATCCAATGTCTACAGGCTTGAAGGATGGTCCACCAACACGTGTACCTTCCACACAACAACCGATCGTAGGCATCAGTGTGGAGAATTGATTGGACCCAAAAAAGACACACCTTGCCCTAAGAAATTCCAACGACCAGAGCATCTTCGTCGTCACATCAGAAGTGTTCATGGCATTGGCCTCGTCAAAATTTACAGATGCAAGGTTCCTGACTGCTTTGCGCGCTTCCCAAGGAGTGACAACTTCCGCTCGCATTATCTCACACATTTGAGGGTTGGAAAGAGAAAAGGCAACAACAGGAAGATGAAATTCCAGGAACTCAAGGGGATCCTTGGTCCCAAGGAAAAAGACCTGATAAGATGGATCAAGAAGAACCACAAGCAAACCTAAGCTCAGCCCTGGATCGGTGTCGTCTGGTCTACGGCACTCGACCGTATGTCGATGTGACTCATTTCCGGGTTGTCTTTCTGATCTTTTGACGTTACTGGTGTTGGGGATGCAAGTGATTATCATGCTTCGGCATACTTTGGGTCATTTTATCGCACATCTCCTCCTGTTGTTTATAGATTTTCTTCGTGTGCAAACCCCCTTAAACAACAACAATGAAAATTGAAGAATACCCACATCTCAAATCCCAAGAATCTTGATTTGCGCACTTCTCATGCAAGACATATCTCAGAGATCCCCAAGGGGTTCTGCGGTCCATGTCGTCCCTGTCTTCGGCTCCAGATTGCACTAAATTCGCCACTGGCATTTCCCGCATGAGCCGATGAACACGTGAGATGTGACAGTGCTCCCCTCAATCGACGTACGGAGACCCCTTGATCGAAATCGGTATGATCAAGATCGCTAACAATGACGCTTCTCACACATGCTCGTGGCTAACGTCAGCCAAAGCCAGGTCCAATTTGACTACACGCTAATGCACATGGCTGACCTCGATGGAACCTGGATAGAAGGCATTGACACTGGTCAGAAGACGCAAGCCAGCCAATCCTCTCTTTTTGTCGAAAAAAAATGGAGCCCACTAGTAGATGGATTGCCATCAGCCACAGAACCAGGATGTGGCGAGCTGCAGGTGCCTCTCTGAGGGATAACTTCCGGTTCGCTAGAGTTTGACCAGTTGGCGTTAGAGTTGCCAGGTGGATGGTAAGTGGTCACTGCGTGGGAGACAAGGTCCTCCTTGTAAGGGCTTAGATATTGTCTATACTCGAAGCGGTAACCGGAAAGGAATTCAAATGCATGTGCACTGGCCGTTTTCCAAGGATGTCAGTCTGACGACGTTGGGCTCCGTCTCAGATGCAAGCGTCAGTGTCATACGACCCAAGATTCGTGATGCGATCTGGTACAAGTCTGCCCCACACCAGGTTAATGGGCCCATACTCAGTGTGCTTTTGCTATCCTCCTGCACAGGAACCATGGAATGATTCTGGGCGAGCAAGTATCCATTTGCATTTGTACTTGTATTTTACAAATATCGATCCAGCAAAAGGTCCCACGGAGCCATCACGGGAATAACAAAAAAACGACAGTGGTGGATATACAAGGTGCCTACTATCTTGCGCCTCCGGATCTGTAGGCCGTTGTTGTGGACCTCTGGAAAGTCGTCACATTCTCTACGCGCGCCGCAGCGCTTGCATGAGCCAACCAACAGTGGCACAGTAAGCCATTACCTGGCACGGCATCCTTTCCAGCTTAGTATGTGGGAGGATTGGCCGCATTCCCAAGCAATACTTCAATTACAAGCAAAAGATGGATTCACATGGATTGCTCCCCTGCTATGCTTGTAAGAATGCCGTCTTTTTAGGATATGCTTGCAATATTCACAATACGGAATACGGTCTACCTGCTACAGCTTCGTCAGCTTCGCAACGGCCTGGCCAGTGCCAACTACAGATCATGTGCTTGGTAACCGTAGTAGGCACTGAATGCGAGCGCGTAAATATGTGGGTACCTCATTGAGTTAGTGAGGCGAAAGTGATTAGGATGCCGTTCTAGCCTGCAATCCACTATACCTTCACCGGTAGACTACCCTCTCAGTTAAGCTGTACCCAGATTTCTTTGTTCGGATATCATACCTCGGACGAATTCGTCCAAGAAAAAATATCCTGTCTTTAGAATTGCAGGGGCCAAAGAGGCGTCGCCCAAATACACGGTGACAGCAAAGCAATCCCACAGATACCCAAGAAGAGACCAACAACACGTAGATCATCGTTATGCAGAGCAGCTTCGCCTCAAAAGTCCCAGCCTCTGAGCGGCCACATACAGCGTCAAAGGCGCATGCAGCAATGCCCAACTCCCTAACTCAAAGCGATCTGATCACATTCCTGCGGCTGTACATCAACGTCCGATCCACTTCTCCGCATGTACATTAGTCCCTCCATGGTTGATGTCAGCTTCACGTGGCAATTGGCCGACAAAGTACCGCCCCGGGCTTGGTTTTTTGTAAGGCCAAATGCTCGAGTCGAAGCAGGTACCGGGCGTTGATCGGTGAGACGGCTCGTAGTAGTAAGTAGTAACCCTAGAAGCCAAACCATCCACCCATTCTACACCTAGTAGTACGAATGCTCAAAGACATCACAATGCCAAATGATCATATGGATACCACACACATACACACACACATCCAGCCTAAACCTGAGGCCATACACTAGACAAGAAACATGCATGAATGCGCTGTGCATCCAAAAGTTGAACTGACCAAATCAACACCATCAAAACCACATACACCAACTCACCGCGACCACAACTCAGAACCACCGAATCGAGATACTCACAGCGCACACCTCTAACCCCCACACCAACAACCCCAAACGCAGATCCTCACCACGCCAGAACAAAAAGAACAAAAATTCACGTCCATCCACTAACCTCCTGGTCTACCACCCCCATCATCTCCTCTAACCATACGCACACCGCAACACACCCAACAGCCGCGCGCAAATCATTCTTCCGCGGGAACCAATACGCACGGCGCATACGGCGCAAGTGTCATGCATGCACTTTAACATACTGTGCTACACACGTTTTATTCCCTACGACGCCGCAAGTTGGGGGGGGGGGGCACACACCCACATACATGAGGCTTATCCTGCACGCCCTACAGATGTCGCACAAAGCCCTTGAACAAGCGCGGTGCATAAAGGATGGTAGATTGTAAGAGAGAAGAAAAAAACGGTCGGGAAGGGGGGAAAGAGGGATGGAGATTGGTTGGCTTTGCATTGGAGGGGGCTGAAGATGGGTGCTCCTTCGTTTGTGCGTGTGGTAGCATGGAAGGCTAGGTGAAGGGCTTCTATGTAAGGGATGGCATGGTTTGGGGCTAGTGTGGGTGTATAGACCGCCCTCTCTTCTTTTTTTTACGCTTGCAGATTACGGGATGGGGATCTGGTGGGTGGTGAAATGAAGGAGAGGATGTGGTGATCCTGGATTTTGGGGGTGTGTGATCAAGAAGGTATAGTAGTACCAATACTCGTAAGTTTTCTTTTTCTCTTTCGCCTCGGGAGCTGAGAGGATTCATTGTTTGAGGCTACGCCGTATGCGGGTCCCGGGGTAAATGCATGCCGGCGTGTATGTACTTCGCCTCCACATTCCAGTGTCGTTTTGTTGGCAATTTTACTACAGTATTTCGATGGTGGAGGCTGCCAACACCTACTATTCTGGCTGCAACTGCAGGGTTTGCATGCAGTGATGTCTCCGGGGCGACATCCGCGTTCTAGTGCACCCGCTGCTATGGCGTGAGCTGCGGCTCATGAAGGTCTCCCACGCGTGGTATGTCATTGATGTGCCGCCATCTGGCATGCAGGTAGCGGCTAACGAGTTGCTTGAGCGCCGACTTCGATTCGATTTGCTTCCTTGGACGGGATTTGGAAACTTCGACTCTTGCTCGGTTCCAATGTGCTGGATACGCAATATCTATCAGTGATGAAAGGCACTTTGGGATCGAGACTCGCGTACATGCAATAGATGAAGCATGACAGATGATGATAACATTTTGGTATGACGCACGAGTTAGGAGGCGGTGAATCACGAAGAATATGTCATGCATGGTGAGCAATCGGGCTGTGACTTGAGATGCTCCCAGGAAACGGGCAAATCTTCATTCGCAGTTTTGAAATCGTTGTCTAAAACAAATCTTGTAGGCTGAATTTATGTTGGCTTTAAGCGCTGAGTGCAAGGAGTACCGGAAACACATACTACAACGCTCAATACCTATGTCTCATACATGTTTCTGTTGGCCGATGCTCCGTTATTGAATGTGTTTTTTTTAAAGCGAACCGACGTCTGATTAGTACATTCTCACCAAGTCGTTCAATGAAACTGTGATGTAATCTAAATGCAATGTATAAGGAACTAACCTCACTTTTGAAGTGAGCGAGGAAAAACTAATCATTGATGACGAAAATGGAGGCAAGGCTACGGTATCAAGAGACTTCAGTGTGAAGCCAGTAATCAAAAGTATTTGGCAACTTCAGCTACTTAAGCAGATATGAGCATGCTAAAATTCATATCCAAATGTCCCAACTTCTTCATCAAAGTCTCATGTGAAAATTCTCGTCTCAAAATGCTCCTGTCATTGTGATAATGAGTAGGGAAAACGGTGTGGAAAATGCATACATAGGTATCGTAACCGGTTAATGGCAGTATGACGTGTGTTACCATACGCTTCTCTTACGGATAGCAGATAAAGCATGAAAATCCACTATATCCATCGAGCCTGGCATAATGAAAAACCGAGAAGCGTGTTCTTCGTCGCCTGATATGGTGAGGGCATGCAAATGCCAGATGTCATCACCACACAATAGAGCTGACAACCGGGAAGCAAGGCGAGAAGCAAAAATCAAAAGTACCAAATGGAGGCATGAGATGTTTGGAAGAGGTCAAGGTAGAAGAACGGAAAAGGAGCTAGGTTTTACTCGAGAGGACACTTATGCAAATGTTGACTGGTTTGCTGTCACGATTTCCCAGAAAAGAAGATGAATGAGAAGTTTGAGAGATTGCTTGAAGCCTCAAATGGAATGCTTTGTATCATGAGAAAGATTATGAGGACTCTGCTGGTGTATACTGCCCCCTTTTGTAAAGCTTGTGGTATTTCCGCGTACTCACTAAGAGAAGCGCACTCGCAAATCATGCAAGGGTTGAGGATATAGGCTTCTTCCCGACTTCCAATGCGTCACTGTAGGATCGAGATGCTAGCTGTCTGTTTTGAACAGCAGTTTTCATAGAACGAAGACGTAGACATGTTTTACTCTTTATACTATATCCTGATAACATTGGTCAACTCTAATCCTTGGGGATGAAATGTCAACTTACCACCGTCGCGGCATATTCTTGGGTCTCGAAAGTAGTCAAGTGGGTATAATTTGGCTCTTGTGACTGAATGAACAATTGGAGTCTATTGGAAAAGCCCTCTGACATACGACGTGACTACCAGCGGCCTCTGCCTCTACCCCGGTCACGCCAGTCATCCCCACCTCCACGTCCTCTCCCTCCCCTTCCAAAGCCTGACTCTCGCTCTGGTGGTGCTTCGCCTCTTCTCCATTCGCCTGATGGTACACCTCCCCCACTCAGCCTCCTGTCATCGAATCTACCGCCTCCGCCTCTTCCTCCTCTTCCATAACCACCCCAATCGCCTCGACCGCCGAAGCCATTTTCTCTACCCCGTCCACCATACGAGCCTGCCGGTGGCCCCCTTCCTGGTCCAGATAGTGGTGGCGGCGCGGCAGGTACGCCGCCGTCGGGCAATGGTGGGAGGATCGCACATGCGATATAATCACCAATAAGGAATTTGACGTCTGCAAGGGTTCTGTCGGGGTCGCCGTCCAGCTGCTTGAGAGCTTCCGCAACACTTCCTCCCTCACTCATTTCCATGTCAACGTCATCATTCCTTGATGGAGCGCCTACTATGACAGAGCCTATGTCTCGCGATATAAACCGGCCTGGTGCGCCTGGTCGGTTGGAGCCTTGAATGTCCGGGTATACGAGTCGGAATGCGATGCGAGATCCAGCATATGGTTGTGGTAACATTGATGGTACTGCGCTAAGGAGAAGCTGACAGAGTTCGCGCAGAGTGCAGCTTTGCCATGTGTAGATTTGGACATTTGTTGGAAGACGTGGTAATGTCGGATCGAACTCATCTAACCTTGGTTGTGTCAGTTATGTGATGGCACTTTGTATCATACTAGCCACTTGCCTGTGGAATGATCCTTGCTTGAAGAAGAGGCGCAATAAGAAAGGTGTGGTTGTTTGCCGGTCAATCTTCGCTGGGGCAGCCATGTTGGAGGTCACAGTCTTGTCGCAAACTAATGATGAAAGCACGCGATGTGATCCAATAGTGTTCAATGAAGTTTTATAGCATATGCGACAAAACAGAATCACAATTCGTTATCTTGGCATGCGATGTTGGTGGAGTACAAGTGAGGGAACGCGACGCGGAGAGCTTCCACTAGCGCCATTCCTCGGCAGAATCGCGCTGCTGATCAGTGAACTTCCATGTCGCATTCTACGTTCGCTCTTTATTTGCACTCGAGATAACGCCAGACTACGAACAACACAGTCGCCAAGATGGATTTCGCAAAACTCATGTCCGCACATATCAAAAAAGGGAAGGAGACGGCGGCAACATCGGAATCAAGCGACAAAAAGTACCTCAAGCGCAGCGAAATTGAGGCCCAAAGGCAAGCGGCATATCGGGCTGAGCAGGAGGCCGCAGAGAAGGCACGACTGGAGCGACTGGAGAAGAAACGCAAAGCCGAAGAAGATGAGGCTGAGAAGGAGGCACAACGACGGGAGAAGCGGATGCGCATGGCGGAGGAAGCAAGACGGATTAGAGAAGAAGAGGAAGAGGCAGAAGAGCGGCGGAGAAGAAAGCGCTTAGGCTTGCCAGATCTACCACCAAAGAAGAAGGAAGGCGAAGGAGAGGGTACACCTGTGCCCGAAGACGAAGATATTGAAGATGAAGAGTTGATCGCAAAACTGAGAGCCCTCGACGAGCCAGCCCGAGTCTTCGGCGAGACACACAAGCAACGCCTAAAGCGATACAAGAAGCGTGTCGGCGCAGACAACCTAGCAGCAATCATGACCGACGGTCCGATCCCGACAACCCTACAACTAGTACCAGAGAAGGACATGAAGGTCAGCTTGCAGGTACCAAAGGACAAGGAGGGCCGAGAGTTCCTCTTCAGGCAACTCGCAAGTTACTTCACAATGGTACTGAAGGAATGGGACGTGACGCTTGCGCGCCGAGATGCAGAAGTCAAGGAGAGTTATCAAGGAAAGCAAGCTTACGCTGCCATGGTGCAAGCGCGCGAGAACATGCGTCCGCTGTTCAAGAAGCTGGAGAAGTTTGACCTCCCAGACAGCATCATCGAACCTGTTGTAGAGATTGTGCATGCAGCACAAGAAAGGCGATACGTGGATGCGAACGACGGATACCTACGACTCAGTATTGGCAAGGCAGCATGGCCGATTGGTGTTACGATGGTGGGTATTCACGAGAGAAGTGCACGAGAAAAGTTGCACGAGAGCGACAAGAATGCAGCACATATCATGAGTGACGAGATTACACGGAAGTACCTGCAGAGCATCAAGAGGTGTCTCAGTTTTGCGCAGACAAGATGGCCACCGACGGATCAGTTGCAGCTCATGGGTTAAAATTAGTATCTGCTTAGGTGCATGTAGATAACGAGACCACCAAATATTCCCCGTACTTCTGCATACTATGATTTTCACCATGCGCCATCTGTATTCTGAGTCTTCAAAATTTCAAACCACAGACGATGACGTACTTGGGGAATACGTGAAGCGCTGCCTCCTCGCGTGAGCACGTGCGGGGCAATTGGCAGAACTTGACATCGTCCAATCGTCGTGCATCTCCACTTTTACTATCAACGCTCTCTTCATCTTTCTTCTTCACCTTCAATAAGAGCTTGACGACTGGAAAATTCAAGTCAGTCTTCTCTTAAAGTGTTGTTGTCGCCATGCACGAAATCGTCACTTTACAATTCGGCACGCAAAGCAATTATCTCGGAACGCACTTTTGGAACACTCAGGCAAGTACAGAATTCCATTGGCCCATCATGTGTCAATATATTCATGTTTTTATTTGTTACATATTCTTTCCTGGATGTGTACCGAATGTCTCATTGCAAAACTTCGCTCTCATATACCCCACCATTACTTCATTCACGCACTTTCGCACCATTCATGCACAGTCTCCTTAAACTTTTGACGGAGTAGAGTTTATCCAGTTTTCTGACTTTCTAAAAGGAGTCGTACTTTACATACCCACCAGAGGATGAATCGCCCGTCAACCATGACATTCTCTTCAGGCCTGGTTTGGCTCCGGATGGCTCAGACACCTTTACTCCAAGAACCCTGATATATGATCTCAAGGGTTCTTTCGGGAGTATGCGGAAAATCAACGCACTGTACGAGGCCGAAGACGACCGAAGCATTCTGGATCAACCTGGTGTCTGGCCTTCCAAACCTATCGTTCAACGTGCGTCTGAGACCATCCCGCAATCAGCCTACCAAGAGCATCTTGACGCTGGTCTCGAACCACCTCCACTCAGCACATCCTCAGTTCGGTACTGGTCTGATTACAGTCGCGTCTACTATCATCCCAAATCCATCGTCCAGTTGTCAGAGTTTGATGTCAACGATAAGCTTATGCCTTTCGAAAACTGGGATGTTGGTATGGAACTTTTCGAGAAGCTCGAAAGAGAAGTAGACTTGGTTGATCGAGATCTTCGTCCATTTGTCGAGGAATGCGATGGAATCCAAGGGTTGCAGATTTTTACTGGCGTGGATGATGCTTGGGGTGGCTGGACTTCCGGATGGCTCGAAAGATTGAGAGACGAGTATGGAAAGATGAGCATCTGGACTTGGGGCCTTGGGGATCATGGTGCTAACAACAAAACCCCGAGGGTATGGTGGCTGATATGGGATATCTAAACATCACTGACGACATATAGGAACAACGCCTAAAGCAGATCGCCAACTCAGCTCGCTCACTCCAAGTGCTTGGCGAACAGTCCTCGGTTTACGTACCGATATCGAATACGCCAGCTAAAGTCCCAAGTTATCTAAAATACGACTCAACATCCCCGTGGCATGTAGCAGCCTTACAGGTTGTGGGAATAGAAAGCATGACGATTTCCTCTCGATTACGTACTACATTGGGCGGACGAGGTACACTTCAAGACCTAGAAGACGCCATCAACAGTACTGGAAAACGACGTATAGCGAAGTTTGAGATGAGCATCGCGGACCCAAATGTACTTTCAGACAAGGCTGCTGATTTAGCCGAATCCATGGCAAAGCTTGGAACAACGCGATCAAGACAGACTAGCGAAGGTGACGATGAACTAACGGAGTTTGATATTGATGTTTTCACCCGCGATTACCGGACCGCAACTGGAAAAGCAAAGAAAGAGCATGTATTTGGGAGGGCAGAGGCTTCTCGCGGAGAGTGGTCGTTACCCGATGATGGCGAGAATGATCCTCACGATAGGTTCAACAATGGACCGGCAGTGCAAAGGTATGTTCATTATTTCTTTCCGATGAACACTGCTCCCTGTTGTCATTGAATCTGTTTACGCGTCTAGAAAAACGGTGCTATAATCTACATGCGCTTACAACGACTAGATATACTGCTCCTCTTCTCTTCCCCTTACTCGACAGCTTTCCCAAGTCCATGTTCGAAGTAGGATCGGGGCATACTGAGAAGCTTGCTGTTCACGCTGGGCTCACGACAAGTACTGCTGTCGCGGGACAGATAAGAACACTCGAGCCGATCATAAAGCGCATGATCAACATCGAAGAAAGAGAGGCGCTCTCTAATGGCCTTCAAGTTCTTGCAGAGGAGTACGATGAAGGCTGGGATAGTGGTTCAGATAGCGACGACGATGAATAGTCGGGTCGTATGCGTATGCTTTGAACACCTTCTTTCCACAAATTTTATGCTATACACTTCTTTTCCTAAGGATAGTACTGGGTGCAGACATGAAGTACGCAGTGACAATCGCGAGTCAGTCATTACTAGGTATGTAGCGTCCCTAGTTATGCTATTCTCTGCGCATGCACTAGGACCTTCACATCACCACCCATATCGCACCGAAATCAGTGTGCACATTCCTTATCCTAGAAAACAGATGTCGACCTGCAGCCAAGATCGTACGAGGCAAAGGAAAGATCGACTTCCTACCACCATTCACACACAACCTCATACTACCTATTAGACGTGTCGCGTCGTATACCATTACTGCATCGTATACCTCATTTCACTTCAACAAAAAAACAACCCCTGAACAACCCTCATCAGCCAACACGCCAACCTACAACCCCATGGCACAATCCGCCCCAGCACCTGCTGACCTGTGCCCGCAGATCGTAGTATAAACCGTAATCTTAAGAGAAAGAAAAAAAACGATCCCACTACGGAGGTGCCTTTCAAAAGTATTGTCTGCCAAGAATAATCTAACCGAAGTACGGCCGTCTTATCCGAGGCTTGTCTCTCCCTTCTATGTACTCATTACCACCTTCTAGCTCAATTATCTTTTGAATATGTACAAGAATTCGCTCAATCCAAGCTTGGATCTTAAGTTGCGAGAGATCTCTCCAGCATTTCTGCCAGATTTTAACTGCCTCAGCCCTTGACT